>NC_068435.1:18200434-18399087 GCF_023373465.1 Oncorhynchus keta
AGAGAAAAGAGAGAAGGGATACTGGTCTGTAGTTGTTGACATCGGAGGGATCGAGTGTAGGTTTTTTCAGAAGGGGTGCAACTCTCGCTCTCTTGAAGACGGGAGGGACGTAGCCAGCGGTCAGGGATGAGTTGATGAGCGAGGTGAGGTAAGGGAGAAGGTCTCCGGAAATGGTCTGGAGAAGAGAGGAGGGGATAGGGTCAAGCGGACAGGTTGTTGGGCGGCCGGCCGTCACAAGACGCGAGATTTCATCTGGAGAGAGAGGGGAGAAAGAGGTCAGAGCATAGGGTAGGGCAGTGTGAGCAGAACCAGCGGTGTCGTTTGACTTAGCAAACGAGGATCGGATGTCATCGACCTTCTTTTCAAAATGGTTGACGAAGTCATCTGCAGAGAGGGAGGAGGGGGGAGGATTCAGGAGGGAGGAGAAGGTGGCAAAGAGCTTCCTAGGGTTAGAGGCAGATGCTTGGAATTTAGAATGGTAGAAAGTGGCTTTAGCAGCAGAGACAGAGGAGGAAAATGTAGAGAGGAGGGAGTGAAAGGATGCCAGGTCCGCAGGGAGGCGAGTTTTCCTCCATTTCCGCTCGGCTGCCCGGAGCCCTGTTCCTACTTGTAGACAAGATCCCACACCGGAAAGTGGCAAAAAGGGCCATACAATATCAGGCCAACATAGACATACAAAACCCCTAGACATACAAAAAACCCTAGACATACAAAAACCCAGGGTACCCACCCTAGTCACACCCTGACCTAACCAAAATATATAGAAAAACAGAGATATCTAAGTGACAGCACCCCCCCCACACACACAGGTGCGGACTCCCGGCCGCAAACTTGAACCTATAGAGGAGGGTCCGGGTGGGCATCTACCCTCGGTGGCGGCTCCGGTTCTGGACACAGTCCCCGCTCCCTACACTGATCCCTCCGCTTCTTTGGAACCGGACCATGGATCGTTGTCGGAGGAACCGGACCATGGATCGTTGTCGGAGGAACCGGACCATGGATCGTTGTCGGAGGAACCGGACCATGGTTCATCGCCGGAATGCTCAGATCTTTTGCACCTTGCCTATGTCGTTCGGACATCACTCATCCATATATTTATATGTACATATTCCCATTCACCCCTTTAGATTTGTGTGTACTAGGTAGTTGTTAGGAAATTGTTTGATTACTTGTGAGACATTACTGCACTGTCGGAACTAGAAGCACAAGCATTACGCTAAATTCGCATTAACATCTGCTAACCATGTGTATGTGACCAATAATATTTGATTTAATTTGATTTGGTAGGGCGTCATTGTAAATAAGAATTTGTTCTTAAATGACTTGGCAAGTTAAATAAAAAATTACTAATAAAATGTGTGGTGCCATTTGTAAAGCCATCCCCTTGGGCAAAAACGTGTTGAATCAACGTTGTTTCCACGTCATTTCAACCCAAACAATCTAAGTGATGACGTTGAATCAACATGGGAAACTAACTGAATTTACAGTGTCATCAACATAAGGGCATTTTGTTATTTTAACCTAAATCCAATGACATGGTGACATTTGTTGTTCATTTCACATTGAATTCACGTTAGTTGACAACTCAATCAAATGTAAATCAAAATTAGACGTTGAACTGATATCTGTGTCCAGTGGGAGGTGTCTTGATCATTCCAGGAGAATATAATCAGGCTCGCACATATCACATACAACTTATGCAGTGAAACATGAGAGCACATGCACAGACTCATGCACACACCTTCACACGCACGCATCACACACAGACACACATTCAAACGCACACGAACACACACACATTCAAATGCACATGCACTTTCACACACACACACACATACACATTCAAACACACACACACACACACACACACACACACACACACACACACACACACACACACACACACACACACACACACACACACACACACACACACACACACACACACACACACACACACACACACACACAGATGACAATATAAGAAACGTGCAGCCTTACTTTGATTTCTCCAGTCTTCTGAATGACACCCTGGTCCTGTTCCACAAAGTCCTGGTCCCTGGGGGACCGGCAGAGAAGACAGGAATGTTTGACGGGGGCTGCACCTAACCATCCTCCCTTTCCTCCATCTCCACCTCCCCCTTCCCTCTTCCCCATCCTCCATCGCCACTCCATCCATTCTCTTTAGTATGTCAGTCAAACAGACATAGCATATGGAACCAGAGGCAGGCTGTCCGTGAACACGTGTGTGTGTGTGTGCGTGCGTGCGTGCGTGCGTACGTGCGTGCGTGCGTGCGTGCGTGCATGCGTGCATGCGTGTGTGTGTGTCACCAAGAAGCAAAAGAGGGAGGGAGAAGGGGAGAGAGAGTGAGAATATACCAACTGAGCATGTGCAAAGGGGTTGCGTGTAAAGTCAGAGAGGGAGGGAGGGATGAGAAGGATGAGAGAAGAAGGAGAGGACATGAAAGAGAGGTGCAGTCGTATTTCCAGGGAAGACATAAAAAGCTTGCCCATCCTTGACAGGAGAATGAACTACCTCTTCCTCCTCTTCTCACACCGTAATTCTCCTCCTACCATACCTGATTTAGCACCGTGAAAGGTTAACAATCATAAGAAATAATGGGAATGTGCCATTCCTCAAGGACATGCTGTTCCTTAACCATTTCCATGACACCGAATGTATCTGTCATTGCAGAGTTCATATCACAGTGCTGTGTTACACTTAACCCCGCTGTCTCTCTATGCCAATGACTGTTTTCTCCAAGCTGCAGTATGGGCCATGCCTATGTGCTGTGACTTTTGAATTTGAAGCCTAACTACCAGGTGAACATCTCAGGGCTCAGAGGGCTGTAGTAAAATAGCCTTGTTTGAGAATGACTGTAATATAAATAGGACTGCAGTGTTAATGCAACACTATTGGCTCA
Source organism: Oncorhynchus keta (assembly GCF_023373465.1). Classification (NCBI taxonomy): domain Eukaryota; kingdom Metazoa; phylum Chordata; class Actinopteri; order Salmoniformes; family Salmonidae; genus Oncorhynchus; species Oncorhynchus keta. The sequence goes on from NC_068435.1 coordinate 18,203,359, forward strand.
CCTGATGACTCTCAACAATTTTTCAGTTCAATACAATACAGTTCTTTGAAAGAGTTTAAACATTTGGCCCAATGCAAATTCTACACTGCAACTTTTCTTTAATATAGTATACAGTAGGCTTATATAAAAGATCATCATAAATGGCAGGTTTCCAAAAAAGAATACAATGTGCAGTTAAAAGGCTATCCATTAGCCTACTATAAATGTGCATCCTATTAATATTTTTGTGATGGTCAAGAATTCCATTTTAGAATTTCCTTAATTCCAGTCAATTTTAAATTAACCAATTGCTGTCTGTCTGTCTAAAATACATGTTATTGCTGGTGTACGTCCGTGAATTGCATGCATTGACCAGCTACTGTACATTGAGAAGAGGTGAAACACTCGCTGCTTTATTGCCTCTTACTGGCCATTCATAAAAAAGCATCCCTTCAAAAATTATATTACTGAAATTGCATAGATGGGTCAGAAATGAACACGAACTCACTCTATTGTGGATGATGGGTCAATGTATGTAGGCCTACAAGGACATTTTCGTTAACTAAGCATTTCCTAATCCATTATCGTTACCAACCTCTCACTGCAGGGTGCCCGTTGCCTTGGCGTCCGCAAGCAATCCAGTACAAAACGCATCATCTCTGCGGTACTCGCTCTCCCATCGCATCCCCAGGTACCCGACTAGATCTAGGCTGCGGTCCAGTGCACAAGGTGGGATCCTAAAGCGATTATCCGATTAGGTTTGGCTAGTTCGGTTATCTACCTTGAAATAACCGTGGTCGACTCTGTTTTCAAGTAAACTGGCGCTGCTCCTACATTTGACCATTTATCCTTGCCTCTTCAGACTCCATCATTGAGAGGTACAGTAGCTGCTGTTTCATCACGTGGGGGAGTCAACCCTTGAGACTGGATGAGTTCAGAGGCGCCGTACAAACATAATTGATTTTCGCTGAATGTTGGTGATACAAATATGCACTTTGTAGTGACAGTGGATGCAATAGAATAAATTAAACTGTGTGCCTTTCTCATTATCCTATAAATAGCAAGGCAATAACTCCCAACACAGGAAAAAAAACTTTCTTAGGAGATTTTATGAAAGGCTGTCAATGTTTGTCATTAATTCTGGTCTGTAGAAAAATGTCTGGAAGCATATGGTGCTACTTAATTTGCTTGGCTTCTAATTGCCTGTAGCCTAAATAGTGTATTATATAGGCTATGATGATGATTTGTAACAAAGGGAACACTTTACACATGTAAAATCCAAACAACCCTCTTTTTTTTTTTTTTTTTTTACTAGTGTACAGTATTTTTGCACAACAATATCTGTAATCGTCATAATTTCCCAAATAAGGTTACAAATATCTACAAAAACAATAAGGGGGAACAAATGCAATAGGCTACATTAGGAAGTATGAGGCTACTGTGCAAGACAAAATACAACAGTGAAAACTCACAATGGAGTAAACGTCTGACTTGGCTACAGTAGTTCATGGCTGAATGTCAATGGAATTAGAGGTTGGTGAATGAATTTGGCCTTGGTGAGGTTATAGATGCTACTTCTACCTAATAGTATGTCAGTATGTGACTGCATTTAGTTAGCAAATGGACATTGAATGAATGGGAAACTATCGCTATGCATGTCAAGGTTGAGTAGGATTTACATGGAGTACATATTCACTCAATGTGAATTAAGAAAACAAAAACACACAAGCTTCAATTAATTAGACTTCATCTGTGAAGCAACAGACAATTAAATGCATACTTACAAGAAATAGGTTAGTTTTGACACACTGGTTTACTGCCTTAATTAATAAGGCGGTAAACCAGTGAGTCAAAATCTAATAAGTTAAATAAAAAACATAAAATAAAAAATGTCACAGATTTTGCAGTAAAATCTAAATGACTTCTTCACCGCCCCTTCTCTCAACATTACTTTGAGGCCTGACTGACTGGATGGTAAAGCGAAATGATGCATAATCCCTCCCCAGGCTCAACGGAAGATTCACCCCAATGAGAAAGTCAGTCCTCTAAAGTTCATCCTTTATAGAGTCTGTTTCCTCCTCTTCTTCCTCTGCTCCAGTCTCTTCTTCTTCTTCATGGTCCTCTAACTCTTCCTCCTTCTCTTCTTCCTCCTCGTCTTCAGGCTCGTCTTTTGTCTGCTCTTTCCTCCCCATCTCTTCCGCCTCTAGTTTATTCCTCTCCTGTTCCTCCTGGGACACCTTCATCTTTTTCTCTGGATCCTACAAAACATGAAACAGAGACAGCCATTTTAACAAACCACAGGAATTAGCATTTTTACAGTTTGTAGTGTGCTGTTAGGCAACGTTGCAAATATGTCTTCATAAGGATCTGAAACCAAACTAGTGAATTTATTCAGACAAATAATCCTGTAACAAATTGTCAGATAACAAATTGGGGTTAGGGGAATGCGACTCAAGAGACACCAGTGTGAATACCCACTGGGCACACTGCATGAATCAACTTTGTTTCCACGTAATTTTAATGAAATAATGTTGAACCAATGTGGAATAGACGTTGAATTGACGTCTGTGCCCAGTGGGTATGTATTAAAGTTTGAACCTGAGAGGTGAGTACCACTGACCTTAGTCTGACCCCAGGTCTCATTGCCAACCTCTTCTGCCAGCGTAGCGTCGTCTGTGATCAGGAAGTTATCGAAGATGGTCCCAGATTTTACCTGTGACAGCAATGAACATGTCTGAATTACTCCAAATACTTCTGGGCAAAAATATTATTTCAGGGATGCATTTTCTCTTTTCAATTAACAAGGAAAAATATAGCCTTTTTAAATAATCACAAACAGAATACCTTTCAATTAGATTCCACTCTTTAGCATTATGTGTCAATAATTAAGGTATTGAAACAACTGAATAAGGTCCTCCACAGTACCTGCCACAGGTCCAGGCCAATGACGCCGATGCTGTCGAATCTGTATATTTCAGAGTCTGCGCTGTATTCTGGATTGTCAATCTCAGGATGCACCCATTTGCCCTTGTAGTCAGGGTTGTCGATCTTGCGGGGTTTCCATTCGCCCTGAGAAGGCAAACAAATCAATTAAACAGCTGTTCATATGACTGAAGTGGCAATAGAGAAAACTACGGTCATAATCGATGTCTCAATCAAAAAACAAAATGTGGTTCTGTCATGTGTATAGGGCCAGGAAATACCTTAGCCCCAGTTATGTGTCTGACTGCTTGCCTTATAGTCAGGGTTGGAGACCATGGGTGGCTCCCATTCACCGTCCATCTCATTGTCCCAATCCTCAGGCTTCTTAGCGTCAGGGTCAGCAATGTTCTCTGGCCTATCCCAGTCCTGACAAATGACAACATTGAATCATTAACCCCACATTAACAAAGTGAAAATCATGAAAGACATTCTACTCATAAAAGATTGACAGAAGGGATTGCTTTTGCATCAAGAGTAGCTGGTTAGATTCCTGGTCGGCCAGTCAGTTTCTGCCATTGTCCTGCCAATACAATAATGTGGCTTGTTAGCATTGTTGAATGCAGAAACAGCCATGGGTCTCGAGACAGAAAAGGTGTCTAAAGTTATCTACCCACCTCTGGTTTCTTATCCTCGGGGTCCTCCACCCTCTCCCTCTCATCCCAGTCGTCTGGCTTCACAGCCTCTGGGTCCTTGACCTTCTTAGGAGGCAGAATATCCCAGTCCTCCTCCAGACTTCCAGACTCCACTTTCTTGTTGTCAATCTTCACCTCGTACGTGTTGTCAGGGTTCAGGATCAGAGTGTACAGATGAGTGTACTCATCATCCTGGAAAACAAAAAAAAGATTGATTTGATCCACCCAATCTGGACGTCATGTCCAAAAAAGCGAATTTGTGACATATGCTTTACCTTGCACCTGACGTCCTTGTTGATGAGATGATTCTTGCCCTTGTAGTTGATAATGACATGAACTTTCTTGGTTCCTGGGCCACAGATGTCTGGACCTGGATATGGGAAAACCATTATGGTTAGCTGTACAAATTAAATATACAACCTAAACAATTTATCTAAATGTTGAATGAGGGTACGGTGAAACTAAGTGGTTATCAATCATTTTGCTAGTACCATCATTATCTCATTGGTAATGGACTTTACCAAACATGATGTTGTATTTGGAGTCTCCATGCATGTCTGCCTGGTCAAGGTCAGCGGGGAATAGTTTGATGTAGCCTCCCCCACAGTCGATGTTCTGCTCGTGCTTCACAGTGAACTGGATCACCAGGGTCTTGCCCTGGTTGCTGAAGGGCTCAAATCGAGCAGAAGAAGAGTAGAAGCGGGCATCCTGGCTGGTCTGGAGACCTGAGGGGAATAAGATATGTTTTAGACTGTTTCAAATTCGGAGTTGCCTCCTGCTCCACAGTCGAGAGGAAAAGCAGAACTGTGTAAGAGACAGATTAAGAAATTCTCAGAACAATGGTGGGGTCACGAAACTGACTGACCAAATGAGGTGTAGGCAGTCATTGTAAAATAAGAATTTGTTCTTAACTGACTTTCTCTGGATTAAAAGTTGAATACAAATATTTTATCACATGGTCTTACCGTCAGAGGAATCATATTGGACAAGCTTATCTTTAGCGTGCAGACTTTAAAACTGCATGAAGCCTCAGGTTCATGACACGATAGCTACCTTTGTCTTTCTCTGGATCTCCGTAGAATTTCCCAGGTGTCAGGACAAATTCCCCGTAGTCAGACCTATGGCTGGATTCAACCCACCGGGTAGTCCAAGAATCTGACAGCAAAAACAGAATCAAATACTAGAAGGGCCACAACATTGGCATAGGTGAATACTAATTTAGCTAACGTTAAAGGTTTATTCAAGCACTAGGCTAGCGTCACCCGTTGGCTAGGTAGATACATTTAATTAGATGGCAAACGTGCCAGCCATCATTGTTGTAAGCGACTCGGTGTGGCTAAAAAGCAAACTAAACATTCATTATTGCATCTAACGAAGCATGGCTAGCTATTGTCGTTCCATCATGGTTAGATTAGCTCACTAATAGTTAGCTGTAAACTAGCTAGGCTAGTTGGACATTTCCAGTTGAATCTGGCAATAACGGCAGCCTAGCCGAAATTAATGGAACTCACCCCCATCTTCAAACTGCTCTTTAAAATACAGCGATGGTTCGGCAGTGGCTAGTGCAATCAGTGCACTGAATAGCATCGACCCTCGCATGACGTGGCTTTCTAAATTTGAAATGATAGTTGACCACCCTGCTAAACGCAGTTTCCCCACTCCCTGTCCGCCTGACCAATCAGTCCACACTGAACAAATGTCCGATTTTCATTGGTTGACAGGGAAGCTGAGGTACAGCTAATGTACCATATTGTATTCAAGAAACCAGCAACACAAATTTGCCAGAACCTCAAATTGGTAGCATCAAACCGCACCCACCATTAATATAGAGGAACCATCTTCGAGTCAGACTTGTTTATACAGTGTTTGTTTTACTCCATGTGTAACTCTGGCATTGTGTCGAACTGCTTTGCTTTATCTTGGCCAGGTCGCAATTGTAAATGAGAACTTGTTCTCAACTTGCCTACCTGGTTAAATAAAGGTGAAAAAGAAAACCCACAGCTAATCGTTAATGTAGCAAATATACAAAAATGGCACAGATCATGTACAAATCCCTTTATTGTTTCAGGACAATGAAGTTACACTTACTGGTTTTATTTACCAAGCTAAAATTAGAACACATGTACAGTTTAATGAAGCTTTTTTTAATTTATATTTTTTTTAAACACGTCTCCAAACAAATGTTTAAATTATAAATTCAAGTAGGTGATGCACTGCTTTCTTCAGGACAACTGTAGGTCAGTGGTAAATGACAGTTCCTGCACTGCACACCCCCCTGACCAAACACTGGAGGGAAAAAAAAAAACACAAGTGAACCAAATAATCACTGGTAGGCTAAAACACTAGGAATCATTGGGGAGATCAGTATTCTTTCTTGTCATCAAGATCTCAGGGAGAGAGTTCAAGAATTGAATCATCATTTGTTAACCCCACAATATAACTATGACTCATACAGACCAGAGGGGCATACTACAAAGCAGGATCAGCAAGTTAACATTAGCCAGCTAACATTGATACACCTATATTGACAGGTCCATCAAGCAAGCTAAACCTAACATGGGTTTTTGGTTGCAGTCAATTACTGTGTCCATTTCAAGCTGATCTTGAAATGAGCACAGTAAAGTTATGAATATTTTAGGAAAGATTGCAAACCAACACATTGAGCCCACTGAAATATACCCCTTGTGCAAAGGTTAAGAAACTGAATCAGTAAGCCAGTGGCAGATAATGAAAAATACTTTCTGCACGTGTAAAATAACATACCCATTCAGTTGATTCTCACATGGCGAGGGAATTTACTGCATATTCACCTAGTCTTCCAACACCCACTTAGAACCTGGAATGGGAATAAGCAAAGGGTTCAGGAGCAGCACACCAAAAACAGATATATTCACACCATTAAACCCTCAGAAATAAATGGACCGGTTGGAGTATAAGTGTAATCATGGCAGAATCTTTTCATCACTGGCTGATGAAATTTAAAGACAAGGTTGTGCAAGTGCTTACTTTTAGTTCATCTCGTCACGATTTTTACATCGAGAACCAGGATCAGTCACATTCCCATCTCCCCATGCCTGAAATAGAGAATTTGTCAGGATGGGCAGGAAGCCACATTTAAAAGCTAATCTAATAGCCAATACATCAGATAGGAGCGAAAGACAATGCTGATAGTTCTTCATGGTTAATCTGCTGAACTATGCTGTCATCATTTGTATCAGCAACAGTTGAGTGTTCCAGCTGCAGTAAACACTACTTACCAGCAACTGTTAGGAGTCACTAAAGGTTCCACCCATGTGACCCCAACTTCAGGCATACCACCTGAGGAACAAATAAAATTGATTCATAAAATGGAATCAGAGCAAAACTAACCCTAATCTTATTTAACAGTGGATACATCAGATAGGAGCGAAAGACAATGCTGATAGTTCGTCATGGTTAATCTGCTGAACTATGCAGTCATCATTGTATCAGCAATGGTTGAAAATGATGCTTGCAGCCAAAGTAAACAGGACTCACCATCAATGGTTCCTTGATCATTATGGCTGGAAGTTCAGACCATGGCATTCCCACTGGAGGCAAACCTGAAACAATTTGATCAAGATTGTTTCAGAGTGGTGGCATTTTAGAAAATTATATCAGCAGACCATTTCATGATCGAAGATCCTCCAGTCTCAGATTCCCAATGATACTTTAATCAACAGCATAGCTGTTATGGATATTTACTAGCTAAGGGTTTCCATGAAAACATACCAGGATTGAGCAATCTCATGGTTTCTCAGGGTCAGCAAGAAGTTAGCTAAAAGAAAAACATTCACTATTAAATTTGTCAGGTCATAAAATGTCAATCACAGCTTAATAGATAGCCATCAGTTTGAAAATGTGTCAGAAATCACTTCTGTCCACTACTCTTATTCAAATATTCATCACAGGCTAAATATGAATTACAATGAGGTATCATCAGTGTGCCATACCTGATTGTAAACCTTTAGGCAGATACATTAGTCATCCAGGATCACGCGTGTTGTACTTCATAACCTGAAAATTGAGGGACGGTTAGATATCACAGGCAAAGTCTTAGTGGAATGAAGAATTCAAATCCAATCCATGTCTTGTCAGTAAAGTTGGCGTTTCCTCAGAGGTCTCAGATGTCCCTACCAACATGTTCTTCATCACATCAGACACGGATTAAATTCCAGACAATTTACTTACTATATATTTAAAATGTGTTGATTCTGAAGTAAAGTAAAAATTAAAGTCGGCTGTTGTGTGAAAGATGTAGCCAAGCTATAGTAGTTAGTGTTATCAAGTTCTTGCACACATGGCAGGCCAGGCATGCACCTTGACTTAGCATTACACGAAAGTCAAATATTAATACCAAAGCTGGCCACCAAGTAAAATGTTAACGTTTATATTTGATACCTGTATATAGTTACTGACTTCAAGTTAAACTATATTGTAAAAACATTATCGAATAGTTACCCTTTTTTGAGGCACACAAATAGGACCTCAACATTTCGACTGCTGAGTTCAGCGCGGAAAAGAATTTCAGAAGGGGTGACGTTGGTATTTGTACTGTGGCCCCGCTGGCTTGTGGGTAAAATTGGCGTCACATTTACATGACGTCGTGCGCTTTGTTGTTTATGCTTTGTTGAATGCTATTCTGGGTCCTTGGGACGTACCAACTCTGACATTAAGGTACGGGTTAACGTTAGGGTTTAGGCAAGGGTTATGGTTATGGTTAGGGTAAGGGCAGGAGTTAAGGTTAGAGTAGGGACGTTCCAAAGATCCCAGGATGGACTTAAACCATTTTTTAAAAGCTTGTCACCCGCCATTCCACTCGCTAGTGTTTCGTTCCATCAGATAACCTTTATGGTGCTTCTGGTATGGCGTCTACCATGTAATGCAATAATTATACTTAAACACAGCTAGCCACCTAAACGTGGAGAAACGAAATACATGGTTGCAAGCCCTCAGCACTAACCAGGTAGCTAAGTAAACAGACAGTAAATGTGTTAGCTAGCTAGGTGGGGTAGCTGGTTAGAAATCTGCATGGGGTCCCACTGTGGGGGCATAGCTTGACAGACCTGATAACCCTAACCACGGCCACAAATGAAAATCATAGCCAAGCCAGCTAGCTCACAGATAAACAATAGCTTGTTTTGAATAGCTGTTTCCTAAATCCCTAAAAAGCCTAATATTAGGAGTGTGTAGTCTATTGTCAGACAACCATTTCAAATCATGTGTATTTATGAACTCAGAAATATAGCTAAAGTTATAACAAATCTATATATGTTGGAGAAAGTTTCAGTGCCAACCGATTTCAGTACCAACCGAAATGGTATTGTTAGCTGGATAACTCAATGATCTGAACTTACCCCCTGGTGTGTATGTGGTTTCAGGCTGTGGAGATAGCCAGTGGGTAATGATGGAGCAGGAGGAAGTGCCGGACACAATTAGTCAGGCCAGACACTCTCTCTTTGGATGCAACAACAAGAGGTTAGTGTGTGCTAATGAATGCGTTATAGATATTGTCTAGTGCTCTTCAAAATCATTACCATGTCACTCATCACTGTTCAACAAATTGGGCATGATCTTCTCACCCTTGATTGAATATTTGATTAAAATGCCATACAGGGGGGATAAAAGGCAACGAGAAAACAGCACTGACGAGGATGGAGGGGAAGTACAAGAGAATGACTGGGATGAAAACTATGAATGTGACAGCAACATATCATATTTCGAAGATGAGATGGATAGACTTTTAGACCCGTAAGTACAATAAGTTTCACTATTTCGACTTCTCTCAAAAGTCATTCCTTGACAACTACAGTACTGATACATATCATATAGCGAGCTGTAAAATCTTATGGAATGCAGCATACACCTTGAATTATGTGTTTGTGTTGGCCCACTCATCCACAGTAAGCATGTGATATTATATATGATTTTTTTTTAAATCACAGAATTGTATTTCTTGACTATTGAAGATGAAGGGCTATTCACTTGTGCTCGAGATGTCACAATAAACTGATTTAGCTTCACCCTGACTACATTTTTTCATTGATTTGTTTTCAGAGAGGAAAATAAAGACTGTTGGACAGAACCTTCAGAGACAGTAGACTGCAATGGAACAGCAGTTACAGAGACTAGAGGGAGGGAAGACTCCCTGGCCAATGGAACAGAAGTTATAGAGCTTAGAGTGGGCAGTGATTCTCCTCCCTGTAGGACAGCAGTTACAGAGACTAGAGGGAGGGAAGACTCCCTGGCCAATGGAACAGAAGTTATAGAGCTTAGAGTGGGCAGTGATTCTCCTCCCTGTAGGACAGCAGTTATAGAGACTAGAGGGAGGGATGACTCCCTGTCCAATGGAACAGCAGTTATAGAGACTAGAGGGAGGGATGACTCTCCTCCCAAAGCGACAGTCTCTTTACAGTCCAGAGTAAGGTTTCCCTCGTCTTCCTCTTTAATAGATTCCGATTTCAAAGAAGAGTTGGATCAACTTTTGGACCAGTGAGTTGAATCAGTTCCAGTATTATAACTTGTCTCATAAAATGCCATCTCTTGACCACTACATGTGATATTATGCCTTCAAATGATGGTATCATTATTATTTTCTCACACATAAATTTGTTCCTTGACTATTATATATTTTCATGTACTAGGGATGTCACAATTAACAGATTTTGCTCTCTCTTATCCTTTTTTGTCTTTGATACGTTCCAGAGATGAAGACGGTTGGACAGAACATTCAGAGACGGTAGACGGGAATGATTCCCCGTCCAATGGGACAGACTCTTCACAGCCCAGAGTAAGGGGGTCCTCCCCTCTCTCCACTGAGGCTTCAGAGTCCAGTGAGGAGGATGAAGACACCTTTTCCTTTGAGACAGAAGCCATAGAGACCAGAGCTTCAAAAAAGAGAAAAACCATCTCCAGCCCTAAAGGAACACAGAAAAAGGGGCAAAAGAAGGCCGGGCCTCCATCCTCTACCCTCTGGTTATCCAGCCCTGCCAAATCCAGAAGGAACACTCATGCAGCCACACCTCTTATCATTGGGTCAGAAAGGAGGTGGAAGACTGAGGATGAACCAGACCAAGAGCCTAAACTGTTCCCCTTCGAACCAGCTAGGACTCCTGGACCCCAGCTAGACACTTCAAAGAACTACACTGTTCTAGAGCTCTTCCAGCTCTTCTTCAGTAATGACGTTGTTGATACTCTCTGCTCAAACACCAACAAGAATGCCAAGAGAAGACAAGAACATGGAATCAAAGAACCATGGAAACCTGTATCTGTGGAGGAAATGTACAAATACCTCAGCATTGTAATCTATATGGGTCTGCTGAATGTGCACACTGTATCAGACTACTGGGTCCCGAACAGGTTGTATGGTATTCCTTTTTGCCGTACAGTCATGACTATGACAAGATTTCGGGCAATCACCTATTCACTGCACATGAGTGACCCAGCAGAGGATGAGGAAAACGACAAGAAGAAGGGGACTGCGGACTATGATCGGCTCATGAGAATCAAACCTCTAAAAGTTCAGATTTTGGATGCATGCAGAGCCTTCTACCACCCATTCCAGAACCTTTCCATTGATGAGCGCATGGTGCACTCCAAGGCCCGCCACAGCCTCAGACAATACATTAAATCCAAGTCCTACAGGTATGGATTCAAGCTGTATGTTTTAGCAGATTCAAGAAATGGCTACACGTGCGACTTCAAAGTCTTTATGAGCAAAAACCCATCTGCTTCAGGCAAAGGGGAGAGCTATGACGCTGTCATTGACCTGTTGAATATCCCTCACTTGGGCACTGGGTACCACATTTACGTTGATAATTATTTCACCAGCACAACTCTCTTCCGTGACCTGTACACGAACAAATTAGGAGCTTGTGGAACCATACTTGAAAACCGTGTGGGCCTCGCTGGTGTTCAAGAGAACAGTATGCCACCCAGAGCAAAGAGAGGGACCATCCGCTGGCTTCGTGACGGGGAGCTGCTCTTTACCAAGTGGATGGACGCACGACCAGTCATCATGTGTACCACCATCCATAAAGCCTTTGCAAAGGAGCAGGTGCAACGACGCAAGAGGTTAGAGGATGGCACCTGGACAACAGAGCCTGTACCCGCCCCAGCGCCGATCAAGTCCTACAACAAGTATATGGGGGGTGTGGACCTGTCTGATTCCCTTATCAAATGCTACAGTGTGGCCCAGAAAACAATGAAGTGGTACAAGACCTTCTTCTATCACTTTGTAGATGTTGCTGTGGTGAACAGCTGGCTCATGCACAAGGACATGGCTGTGACTAAGAACACAAAGCCCATGGCCCAAAAACAGTTCAGGGAGAAGCTGTGTTCGCAGCTTGCTGACATTGCACTGAAAGGGGATGTTCAGGAGGAGAGGGATGAGGAGCAGAAGGAACAACCGAGCGAACAGCGAGTGGAAATGCAGGTTGAAAAGCATGGTGAAAAACAGGATGAAAAGCAGGGTGAAAAACAGGATGAAAAGCAGGGTGAAAAACAGGATGAAAAGCAGGGTGAAGAAGAGGAAGAGGTAGAAGTTGGTTTATTGTGCTGTCCTGTGCCCACAAAAGATCCCATCACTGTTGCATTGTGTAATAAAGCTTCTGAGGGAAGGAGGCAGTGCCATTTGTGTAAGCACAAGACCATTTGGCAGTGCGAGTCCTGCAAGGTGGCACTCTGCATAATACCAGATAGGAACTGCTTCAGAATATGGCATGTGAAAAAAGACAATGACAAGCAAGATTCAAGTTAACAGTTTATTTTCGTTCCAGGGGTTAGGCCTACAGGATTTCTGAATTTGTGGGATGTATAGGGAATTGTTGCGCCTATATATTGTCACACATTGGGCCAGTAACCGAAAGGTCGCTGGTTTGAATACCTGATCCGACAAGGTGAAAAATCTGTCGACGTGCCTTTGAGCAAGACACTGTACCCTAATTTGCCCCACTGCACCTATCCGGTGTATGTGATGACAAAACTATTTTTTTTATTCAAATGTATGTGTTCACCACAAATGTTTGCTTATGGTTGCCAATAGATTTGTGCGGTAAACACATGGCTTGCTATAACTGCCAAAAGCTCAACAATGATTTCTATATCACATATCAGGAATTGCTGAACAAAAAAACATTGGAAGACATTTTGCTGTCCATTAGAGAATTATCAACTTTTTTTTATTGATCATTTTGGAAATTGTTTCAGATCATTCTGGATTTGTTGTTCATCTTTATGCTTTGGAATTGCCACTTTGGGAACATCTCAGCTTGCCTGCTTTGGGTACCACTGTTTGGGTTAATAAATAAAAACATCTATAACATTCCCTCTGTATTCTTTCCATTTGATATAATTGTTTCATTAAATTACATTTTGAAATGTACGCAACTATGTTTCTTTTTTTAGGTGTCTTGTTTTGACATATTATCTTATGTCTCCAATAATGTACCATATTAGGGGGGAATAGTATCTGATCGATTAACAGAATCTGATATAGGAACAGTATATAATTGATTCAATTGGGACACAAATATTATGATTGGCTTCCAAATATTTATTTAGAGAGAACTTTCACATGACCATTCTGGAGCTGGACTTCTCACAGTTCTCCTGGGATAATTTTCTTTGACTCTTGTATTGATCCAAATGATTATCGCTCTCTTGCTCCTCGCCTCCTTGGAGTCTGTTTCCTGTTTTCATAACTGTACCAGAGACATTTGTATCTGTCCCTCCTGCTGAGTTCGGCAGCAGCAGGGCCAGTATGTTAAAGTTGTACTATTCAGAAATTGTTCTGGCATTTCCTGGTTGCTAAAATTGTAATAGTTCACCTAATTTAAGTTTAATTGACAAAAAAAAACAAGTATAGTGTAGAGAATCATTGTACAATCTAAACCACAATGAAATATATTTTCCATAACCAATAATTATGTTCAGCTGTTTGAAGCTGGTGTACAAAACCGAAAGAAAAAGACACAAAAACAAAACTTAAATGGAAGCATAGAAATAACACAGAACAGATCTACTGCTTTTTAGACTTGCTTTAAATGAGAATGACAGATTTATAACTCACATTTCTATGTGAATTTGGACAGGTCGCCCAAAAAGTTACATATTGCAGCTTTCATCAGCTTCAGCCTCAGATGCTTCTTCAGGCAGCGAGTTGTCCTCATTACTCCCCTGGCTGCTGTGTTTGTTCTCCAACTTGTACCACAGCCCATTTCTCTCGGTTCTCTTCAGCGTATTCTTCTTCCTGGCTATCTCCTCCCACTCTTGCCAGCGTCTTTCCGGCCTACATCTTGCTTTCTCACCTTTCAGCAGTTTTGCCCAGTTCTGTTTCTCTCGCTGGGCAAGGCTGCAAATCACTCCACCGTTAATGTAGAACTGATCACTTTGAGTCTCCTCCCTCCAGTATGTTCTTGCGATCTTTCTCTCATTTCTCACTTTTACTTTTTCGTTCCCCCAGCCAATCACTTTCCCTGGCCCTGGTCTGGACCCTATGCCTGGCCTCCTCAGCCTTCTTCTGAAACGTATGCTGAGCTTCCTCCAAATTTGAGGAAGACATAATCTTATTGTTGCCCCTGTGAGGCAACTGTTCATCCTCACACTCTTCATTCTCAATGTCAAGCAGCTCTATGTTTTCCTTGTCAGCCCTGTGCCTTGGTGCTGGGTCAGCCTTAGGCTCGAGTCCATATTCAGGTGTCAGGTCTGGTTTTGGCCTGGACTTGCACTCGATGGCCCCACCATTTGGCACAGGAACAGGGACAGCAGGCACCCACTTTCTCTGGACCCTTTTTTTGTCCCGCTGCACACTCCATATTTGTGTTCCCCCATGTTTTTTGTCCTCTTTTTCTTTCATTATTGTCTGCCTTTGTGTTCTTACCTTGTACACTAAAATTCTCTATATCACTGTCTCTCCTTCATCGCCTTCTGTTCCCTCCTGGTCATCTCTGCCTCCCACCTCTTGTTGGCACAAAACAGGGATGTACAGTATGGAGGTGAACAATCTGAAGAAGACTCTTATTGGGTTCTCCTTATTTATGTCATTCCATCATTCATTCCATTGTCATAATCGGAACTATACTGAACAAAAATATAAACACAACATGTAAAGTGTTGGTCCCGTGTTTTATTACCTGAAATAAAAGATCACATACATGTTCCATATACACAAAAAACGTATTTCTCTCAAATTGTGTGCACAAATTTGTTTACATCCATGTTAGTGAGCATTTTTCCCATGCCAAGATAATCCATCCACCTGACAGCTGTGGCATATCAAGTAGCTGATTAAACAGCATGATCATTACACAGGTGCACCTTGTAAGGGGACAATAAAAGGCCACTCTAAAGTCTGCAGTTTTGTCACACAACACAATGCCAGAGATGTCTCAAGTTTTGAGGTAGTGTGCAATTGACATGCTGACTGCAGGAATGTCCACGAGCTGTTGCCAGATAATTGAACTCTCATTTCTCTACCATAAGCCACCTCCAACGTCATTTTAGAGAATTGGCAGTACGTCCAACCGGCCTCACAACCACAGACCACGTGTAACCACACCAGCCCAGGACCTCCACATTCAGCTTCTTCAACTGCGGGATCGTCAGAGACCAGCTACCTGGACAGCTGATGAAACTGAGGAGTATTTCTGTCTGCAATAAAGCCCTTTTGTAGGGAAAAATTCATTCTGATTGGCTAGGCCTGGCTCCCCAGTGGGTGGGCCTGGCTCCCCAGTGGGTGGGCCTGGCTCCCCAGTGGGTAGGCCTGGCTCCCCAGTGGGTAGGCCCTGCTTCCAAGTGGGTCGGCCTGCTCAGTCGTGAAATCCATAGATTAGGGCCTAATTCATTTATTTAAATGTACTTATTTCCTTATATGAACTGTAACTCAGTAACATCATTGAATTTGTGGCATGTTGTGTTTATCTTTTTGTGATGTCAGTGTTACTTTTGTCTGAAAAGTTACAGATGGTTCTGAAGCAGCAATTTTTTCCTGATTTCCTGATATTGTGTGTCTGTAAAAAGCATAAAAACTAGGTTGAGCCTTGCCCATCTATTTAAATAATACAAACTTAACCTAAAGGTTAAATAAAAAATAATCTTAATTTTTGTTATCTCAATTAAAGAACATGAACATACATGACTCTGATTGTGTTTGACATCATGACTGGAATTACATTTATCAAATGTGAAACTTCCGACAGTACAATGTCACCAGACTTAGATCAAATGAAGTTCTCTATTTCCATCCCAAAATATGAAAAGGCCATACTTCTCATCAAAGTATTCACATATTTTATATGATTGACAGATAAACGAATACACTATTTCTCACCTGTCAAAATGCATTTTTCTTCCACCAAGTATTGTTAAAGTAGAATTGGACAAGGCCTATTTTGCATGTGGGTTCCACTCCCATCCTGCTGGAGGCGGTAGTATACCACACTGCTCGTTTACCAATTGCTTTGAACCTCAGTGCTGGTGAAAAAGATGGCGGCGCCCTACGGTGATACGTGTAACGAGAAGATGCTGTAGATAATTATTACTTTATAAAGATAAATAATACTTAGCAACATGTTTAAAGAAACTGCACAACTTTTAAAGGCCGCAGCTCCTTTGCTTGCAAAAACGACGCTTTGGAAAGAAGTAAGAATCAGCTCGACACATGGAGGGAGCAGTGTCCACGGGCATCGATATTTCAATGTCACCTGCAGTTTATGTGCGAAGGTACCGCCGAGAAAAAAGCCGCGAGTCAAGGTGGACATACCCGGACTCGAGCGCATTACCTATGGCGATAGAATGCACTATGTCCCTGGGTTGGCAAAGCCCTCTTTCCCTACCTGGGTGCGAGACTGGAACGACCCCTCTCATTATTATGCGCCGAAAGAGGAAGAAATGCCACTCCATAAAGAGAAGTCTTGCTTCATATTTAACCAAAGGACAAACGCACTTGAAGGTATTTTATATTAAAGTTCTATAAACTGTTGGCTCCTATTACTGATCCTGTGTTAGACAAATGGAAGATATCAGTCAACAAAAGAGATGCCACTAAATGTCAATTGGAGGCCAAAATATAGAAATCAATAAATCTAATGAATCAATTGTGTGTATTCTCTTTTATATGTATTACAGGGGTCAGGCAAGCACTGTGGCTCACTAAATCCAAGCTGACAAATGGACTTCCGGACCAGGTTCTGTCATTGGCTGAGAATGAAGCCAATCAGATTGAAAACCAGGATGATCGAGTTCAGAATGCCATCAGGCATGCTCGCTTCTGGGACACCACAGAGGAACGACCGTCCAGAGACCATTTCTGGTGAGTCTAGTCTACCACTACTCAGATGAACGCAAACAAACTAGTCCATGATCCATAATTGTCTTTGTCTGGTGTCACAGGTTTTCATTCCCATCAGAATCATAAAGTACATGGCTGGGCCAGCTTGGGTCTCTGAACATTAAATCCACTGTCTCTGTGCTGACATGTGGCATCTCTCTTCTGTCCTTTGTCTCTCTAGCGTGGCTTTGCTGAGGAGCCTGATCCACCTGTGTGGGAGCCTGCAGGTCAGTCATCCTGGGCTTGGCAGGAGGATCCTGGCGGAGAAATACAGTCTGGCTGCCACATGGAGCAGAGGTAGGCCCGTGACCCCTGACGTCATTCATTAGCATTATGCAATAGTGGTAAATACAGTATTATACTGGACTTTGAATGTATTTGTTGTTTTAGTGTTACTGAAATAACACTATTGCCCATCTCCTCATCAAGTTGTACCCAGTCCAAAATCGACCTCTAAGCCCCACTAGTAGGTAACGTGTCCAGGGCCCATTATTTAATATCTGTGAGATAGACAGGATAGCCACAGTACATAGGCTACTACTACACACCATTGACTAAAAGCTTAGCTGTTTTATCTCAACTCTTCCTGGCCACCTGTCCTCCAGGTGAAGACTTGTTCCAGGTGCGAGGGCAGAATGGGTTGCTGCTCAACAGCATGGCCCCTCTCCCAGTGCTTGCTGGGAAAGAGGAGGTCCAGAGCACGGCCGACCATGTCCTGGAGACGTTCTACCCAATCTCTCCCACCATCGACCTGCAGAGTGTCCAGGTCTACGAGGAGCAGAACCATACAGGCAATACTACTGTTTGTCAATCAACCAGTCATTACAGCTACAGATCCATACAATTTGTATGTAGAACAATGGAAATGTTGAATTCAGGTCAGGAATGAACTCACAATAAAACCTCTGTTCCTTCAGGCTTCAAGGAGGACTACCCTTACCCTCATGCCCACACCCTCTTCCTCCTGGAGGCAGGAGACACCCCTGTCACTCTCCTTCCTGAGCAGCTCCGTGCTAAGATGATCATGTTTGCCTTCGGGAACGCCCTGGCTCGTGCTCACACACTCCACGGGGTAAAGGCTGTTTGTAAACCTTACACGTAAATTAATTACATAATGGTATAATGTCCAATACTTTATTACACAGGGGTAGTAGTTACACATTTGTAACAGAAATGATAAAAAGTGATTGAATCGGAAAGAGATTTGATCAGGATTTCTGCTTGGCATAATGAACTGATGGTTGCTTACAGTGGCGGACTTACAATTTGGCAAAAGAGGCAATTGCAACAGGCCTCACATCAGCAAGCCCCCTCCCCCCCATGCTCTGCTCGAGGCCCCCCAACCCGAGACAAACAACCCGCTGTCGTGGGCTGCTCAGCTCATCGCTCTCATTGTCTCTTGCTTTAGCAGGTTGGTTCAGCAGCAGCAAAATCTGCGCGAATCTTTAAAGTTGCGAAGGAAATGGGGAGGGATGAGGTTTTTGCCTGGGTACTGTGCCCAGGTTAATGAGGCCAGCCACATTTTTGACAAAAAAGGCCCCCAAAAAAGTTTATGAATCCATACAGATGAAAAATTATTCATAAAAGATCAATAATTTATTTCCATGCATATATTTCATATCAATATTAATACAATTCTAGTTTTTCTTATACTAGTAGAAACAAGTGCCATTAATCACCCACGGACTGGTTCATAATAATGGACTATTCCACCCTGACAGAGTTCCCATGCATTGTTCCACACAATATGATTGCAAACGTGACTTTCATTGAAATTAAGCTGCAACAATGAACACACCCTCCACCGATTTCTCCCGCCACTGATTGTGTATGTGGGTCACGTGTCTAGTCTGGAGCGATTAACCTACATTTCTGTCATTTTTTTCTTCTCCGTTTTAACAACCAGTTGACTGATGTCTGTTCAGTTATTTGAAATCCATTTCATTCTGTTTTTTTCTGTTAGCTCAATGCGCACATTGCACAGTTTCTCTAGAGATTAACTGTGCAATGTAGTAGGGGTTTTCCAACAGGCCAGTATTTTTCACAGTTTAGCGACAATGACCATAATTCATTGCACATCTTCTTGTCCGGTCTGTTTCTTTTACACTTACTACAGAAGAGACCGAAGAATGCATGATCGTAAGGTGATCTAGAGAGCAGCTGTTGCTTCGTGAGGCATCTCTACCTGAAAATATATTATCGAAATGATTGATATTTGGTATTCAGGAGTCATATAAGTATGCCTTATTTACTATGAACAACTACAAAATAGTCATATGTCAAAGAGGACACAGTAGGCAGCAGTTCTATAGAGATGATGACTTGGAATGAAATAATAAAATCATCAAATAAAACAAATATACAGAACTGAAATATGTTATTAAAGTAATGTGAATAAATTATGGAAATCACAACTACAAAAAGTAAACCAGCCACATCACAGATACCGACGTCACTTTTCCAGACAAACTATACACTTTATTTGCCTACATTGAGGATAATACAGTGCCACCGCCGCAGCTCGCTAACAAAGACTGCGCCCTCTCCTCAGTGGCCGACGTGAGTAAAACATTTAAAGTTGTTAACCCTCGCAAGGCTGCTGGCCCAGACGGCATCCCTAGCCGCGTCCTCAGAGCAAGCGCAGACCAGCTGGCTGGTGTGTTTACGGACATATTCAATCTCTCCCTATCCCAGTCTGTTGTCCCCACATGCTTCAAGATGGCCACCATTGTTCCTGTACCCAAGAAGGCAAGATAACTGAACTGAATGACTACCGCCCTGTAGCACTCACTTCTGTCATCATGAAGTGATTTGAGAGACTAGTCAAGGATCATATCACCTAGACCAACTTCAGTTTGCATACCGCCCCAACAGGTCCACAGACAATGCAATCGCCAGCACACTGCCCTATCCCATCTGGACAAGACCTATGTAAGAATGCTGTTAATTGACTACAGCTCAGCATTCAACACCATACTACCCTCCAAGCTCATCATCAAGCTGGAGGCCCTGGGTCTCAACCCCGCCCTGTGCAATATTGGGTCCTGGACTTTCTGAAGGGTTGCCCCCAGGTGGTGAAGGTAGGAAGCAACATCTCCACTTCGCTGATCCTTAACACTGGGGCCCCACAAGGGTGCGTGCTAAGCCCCCTCCTGTACTCCCTGTTCACCCACGACTGCGTGCCCATGCACACCTCCAACTCAATCATCAAGTTTGCAGACGACACAACAGTAGTGGGATTACCAACAACGATGAGAAAACCTAGAGGGAGGAGGTGAGGTGTCAGGAAAACAACCTCTCACTCAACATCAACATAACAAAGGAGATGATCGTGGACTTCAGGAAACAGCAGAGGGAGCACCCCCCTATCCACATCGAAGGGACAGCAGTGGAGGAGGTGGAAAGTTAAGTTCCTCGGCATACACATCACAGACTAACTGAAATGGTCCACCCACACAGACAGTGTGGTGAAGAAGATGCAACAGCACCCCTTCAACCTCAGGAGGCTGAATAAATTTAGCTTGTCACCCAAAACCCCAACAAACTTTTACATATGCACAATCAAGAGCATCCTGTCGGGCTGTATCACAGCCTGGTACGGCAACTGCAGCGCCCTCAACCGCAAAGCTCTCCAGAGGGTGGTGCAGTCTGAACAATGCATCACCGGGGACAAACTACCTGCCCTCCATGACACCTACAGCACCAGGAAGGCCAAAAAGATCATCAAGGACAACAACCACCCAACCACTGCCTGTTCACACCGCTACCATCCAGAAGGCAGGGTCAGTACAGGTGCATCAAAGCTGGGACCGAAGAGATTGAAAACAGCTTCTATCTCAATGCCATCAGACTGTTAAACAGCAATCACTAATTCAGAGAGGCTGCTGCCTACATTTCGACCCAATCACTGGCCACTTTAATAAATGGATCACTATTCACTTTAAACAATGCCACTTTAATAATGCTTACATATCTTCCGTTACTCATATCATATGAATATACTGTATTTTATACCATCTATTGCACCTTGCCTATGCCGCTCGGCCATCGCTCATCCATATATTTATATGTACATATTCTCATTCACTCCTTTAGATTTGTGTGTATTAGGTAGTTGTTGGGGAATTGTTAGATTACTTGTTAGATATTACTGCACTGTTGGAACTAGAAGCACAAGTATTTTGATACACTTGCATTAAGATCTGCTAACCATGTGTATGTGACCAATACAATTCAAAGCAGTAATGGGCAGTCACTACCATCGTGAAAATTGTATTAATTGTTTTATTCTGTGTTACAGCATTCATCCCACATAATGCATAGTGCATAAAATAAATATGAAAATATAATTGAACCAAAACCAAATGCTCAGCACTGTTGTTCAACCTCTCTTCCCCCTCCCTTCAGACTAAGCCTGGGGTGCTGGAGCAGCCCATAGTGGTCCAGTCGGTGGCCACCAACGGCCGGATGTTCCAGTATGTGGTGTTCCAGCTCAACACCACAGACCTGCAGGCTGACGAGGGGGTCAAGAACCAGGTGTGGGTGGAGAATGACCAGCTGCTGTACGACTTCGCCAAGGTCCGCCCCCTCATCAAGAAGAGGGTGGTGCAGGTAAGAAATACTTTGTTTCTTTCTTTGTCTCTTTTCAAAAGTTATATAATCAAACAGTTAAAAAATACACTGTACACCCTTATTGGGTCCCACATCTGAAATGGATAGTAACAGGGAATCCATTTGACTTAGTAGCTTAGATTCTATACAAATGGTATTTCAAACATCAATATGACCAGGTTTTGTTCTTTCTGTTTTCCCCCTGCAGATTCCACCAGGTCTATCTGGGTACAAGCCTGAAACCTTCCAGAAGTTCCTGTCCCTCTATCTGCATGGAGCTGTGTGAACTAGCTACATTAAACGGCACAAAAACAACAATGTTCCACTATTCATAACCTTCCCTTTTCTACTGGCATTACTGTAATATCTGAAAAGTGACCCTAGATACTCTAGCTCATCAGAGTCAAGTTTCATTGCGTTTCTCTACCCTCGGCTCAGTTTTGGATCACAATCCTCTGTAGAAGAGGATTGTGATCCATATCTCTTATTGCTTAAGAAAATGACCAAAATAGCTATGTGGAAATGTAGCTATGTATGTCATTATGACAAACTCATAATTTTGAGATGCTTAATTTGTTTCCAGAATTGATTAAATGGATACAGGTGTCACACAATTAAGGTGGATTGCATGTCATACAATGAAATGTGCTGTTGAAATTATCCCTTCCACCTTAAAATGTGGTTTGGGTGGGAGGTGGTGTTGGCAGCAGTAGCCATTTCATGCTGCACCTTGTCCTACCACGCTGTCATAACAAGCTGAAACGCGCCCGAGATAGTCTACACTGTACATAGGTAGAGTGCACAATCTAAAAAGCCCAATGCGATATTCCTGTGCGTGTTATAACTTTGAGGTAAGTTCATCGACAAAAGCACCAGACCGTTCTTTGTGTCCTCGCTGCTTTGTTGCCATTTTGTTGATTTGTTACGTTTGGTCTGGTATGATATGAATTTGTGGATGTCCAGGCATTTCGTATGATATGTTACGATTTCCAATTTGTTGTGGCTAACATTAGCTAGATGCCTGGGTCATTCCTATCGCCCGGTGCCCCCAGGAAATATCACCTTATTTAGTGTAAAATGAGGATGCCAAAAGGCTTTACATATCAAGTTAGGTGTCCTTTACTATAAAAACGCAAATATATGGATGTCGAAGTGAATTTTATGAATTTTGTTTTTAGTGTGTGTCGGCGTTTTTACCATTTCCCCGGCTGCTATTCATCAACTTATGAAAAATATTAGCTATTAAATATACTGAACAAAAATGGCAACGCAACATGCAAAGTGTTGGTCGCATGTTTCATGGGCTGAAATAAAAGATCCCAGAAACTTTCCATACACACACAAGGCGTATTACTCTAAAATGTTCTGCACAAATTTGTTTGTAAACATTTCACAGGTGCACCTTGTGCTGGGGACAATAAAAGGCCACTCTTTAATGTGCCGTTATGATACACAACACAATACCACAGCTGTCTGCAGGAATGTCCACAAGAGCTGTTGCCAGATAATTGAATGTTAATTTCCTACCATAAGCCTTGAATGTTGTTTTAAAAAAAAAAGTTTTATCAGTTTGTCCTCGCAACTGCAGACCACTTGTAACTACGCCAGCCCATAACCTCCACATCTGGCTTCTTCACCTGTGGGATTGACTGAGACCAGCCACCCGGACAACTGATGAAACTGGGTTTGCACAATTGAATAATTTCTGCATAAACGGTCTCAGGAAAGCTCATCTGCATGCTCGTCGTCCGCACCAGGGTCTTGACCTGACTGCAGTTAGGCGTCGTAACCGACTTCAGTGGACAAATGCTCACCATCGCTTGCCACTGGCACGCTGGAGAAGTGTGCTCTTCGCGGATTAATCACGGTTTTAACTGTATCGGGCAGACGATAGACAGCGTGTATAATGTTGTGTGTGCGAGCGGTTTGTTGATGTCAGCGTTGTGAACAGAATGCCCCGTGGTGGTGGTGGGGGTGGGGTTATGGCATGAGCAGGCATAAACTACGGACAACGAATCAACAACCTGATCAACTCAATGCGAAGGAGATGGGTTGTGCTGCATGAGACAAATGGTGGTTACACCAGATACTGACTGGTTTTCTGATCCACATCCCAACCTATTTTTGAAAGTATCTGTGACAAACAGATGCACATCTGTATTCCCAGTCACATGAAATCCATAGATTATTCTACATTGTAGAATAGTGAAGACATCAAAGCTATGAAATAACACATATTGAATCATGTAGTAACCAAAATCATGTTCAACAAATAAAAATATATATTGTATTTGAGATTCTAAGTAGCCACCCTTTACCTTGAAAGCTTTGCACACTCTTGGAATTCTCTCAACCAGCTTAATGAGGTAGTCACCTGGAATGCATTTAAATTACAATGTAGAAAATAGTAACAATAAAGAAAAACCCTTGAATGAGTAGGTGTGTCCAAACTACTGACTGGTACATATATACTTTTCCTGAAAAACTTGAGGACCAAAAGACACGGCATGGTAGGAATGACCAGGGAAACGCTAATGTTAGCTAGGTTAGGGGTTAAGTTTTTTTTATTTATTTTTCTAGGCAAGTCAGTTAAGAACAAATTCTTATTTACAATGACACCCTAGGACCAGGGGGTTAACAGCCTTGTTCAGGGGTAGAATGACAGATTTTTCTTCCCCCTTATGTGCTGCCCTTCTGGTAGCTTTATGGGCCTTGCACAGCTGGTGAGCAATCAGCCCTTGGTTACTCACCAGCTCCCAATCAGCCCCAATTAGTCCTGACCGGAGAGACCGTCGAGACCTGGCAGGTCCAGCAGATGGAGCCATCGCCTCCTGATGTACACTCCGTCTGTCACCAGGCCTTGACGAGTCTCCCCCTGGTGGCTGACCTGCTGTACGCCACACCTGATTCTGGGGTCCATTCTTCGTCGCTGTCAGTGTCCTAAAGGGGTCATTGTCCTCGCTATCAGAGAGTATGCTCCATTAGACTACTTTCACCTATAGAAAGTCCCTGTGTCTATTGCCTGTGAATGTCAGTGGATATTTTGGCAAAAACATTGACTACGGCCATTATTTTACATAATTTTACATCTTTCATTGAGCATGATTTTGTCCTAAAAGTTATCCAAACTGCACAACGTTGCACTGAGGAAACAAAAAAACCCATCAAATATGGTTCTTTAGAGGTTCCTACACAAGTACATATTTTTTTATTGCCACGTTATCTCTATTTAAATATGCAAAATAATGAAATGTATCTGACCTTTTGCTCAGACCATGTGCTTACATCGCTCTGCGAAGGCTACTGCCCCAATTGAAGCATCATACCAACTTCTGCACCTCATTGGATTGTTTACAGACATGTCATCATATATTTTCATGTGTAGGAATTTGAAAATAGTAATATGGGGGGATGTGAGGGCCAAAAAGTGTATTTGCTGCCTGAGGGAAAAGATGGGCAGTAGAGAGTAAAGGGAAGGGTTAGCTAACATCCTAAGACTAAGTAGTTGCAAGTAGCTAAAACGTAGTAAGGAGTTGCAACGTTTATAATTAGCGAAAGATTTCAGTGATGAGATTCAAACACACAACCTTTGGGTTGCTAGATGTTCGAATTGTACACAAAACCCATCCACCCTACTTTCACTTTCTCCTTTCAAGTAAACCTATGTCTTCTGTCACCATAGCGAATGCAACATACACTACCAAAAGTATGTGGACACCTGCTCGTCGAACATCTCATTCCAAAATCATGGGCATTAATATGGAGTTGGTTCCCCCCTTTGTTGCTATAACAGCCTCCAGGCTTTCCACTAGATGTTGGAAGTTGGAACATTGCTGCGGGGACTCGCTTTCATTCAGCCACAAGCGCATCAGTGAGGTTGGGCCGATTAGGCCTGGCTCGCAGTTGGTGTTCCAATTCATCCCAAAGTTGTTTGATGGGGTTGAGGTCAGGGCTCTGTGCAGGCCAGTCAAGTTCTTCCTCACCAATCTCGACAAATCATTTCTGCATGGACCTCGCTTTGTGCACAGGGGCATTCTCATGCTGAACAGGAAAGGGCCTTCCCCAAACGGTTGCCACAAATTTGGAAGCACAAAATCATCTAGAATGACATTGTATGCTGTTTCCTTAAGATTTCTCTTCACTGGAAACAAAGGGCCTAGCCCGAACCATGAAAAACAGCCCCAGACCATTTATCTTCCTCCACCAAACTTTGCAGTTTGTACTATGTATTGGGGCTGGTAGCATTCTTCTGGCATCCTCAAAACCCAGATTCGTCTCCAGATGGTGAAGCGTGATTCTTCACTCCAGAGAACGTATTTCCACTGCTCCAGAGTCCAATAATGGCAAGCTTTACACCACTTCAGCCGACGCTTGGTATTGTGCCTTGTGATCTTAGGCTTGTGTGCGGGTGCTCGGCCATGGAGACCCATTTCATGAAGCTCCCGAAGAACAGTTCTTGTGCTGACTTTGCTTCCACAGGCAGTTTGGAACTCAGTAGTGAGTGTTGCAACCGAGGACAGACAATTTTTGCGCACTACATGCTTCAGCACTCGGCGGTCCCGTTTTGTGAGCTTGTGTGGCCCACCACTTTGCGGCTGAGCTGCTTTTGCACCTGGACTTTTCTACTTCACAATAACAGCACTTACAGTTGACCGGGGCAGCTCTAGCAGGGCAGAAATTTGACAGACCGACTTGTTGGAAAGGTGGCAATAATGCCACGTTGAAACTTACGGAGCTCTTCAGTAAGGCCATTCTACTGCCATTGTTTGTCTATGGAGATTGCATTACTGTGTGCTCGATCTTATATCTGTCAGCAACGGGTCTGGCTGAAATAGCCAAATCCACTAATTTGAAGGTGTCCACATACTTTTGTAATAATAGTATACCATACTAATTTGAGTGTCCCAGATTTTAGTTTACTTTACTATGTTACATCTAGCCTATTTGACCAGACTGGTACTTTGGAGTGAACTATTCTCTGTAGGTAGCAAACTGGCACCCCGAGTGAACTTCCATTCTAGCCAAGTACCTCAAATCCACAATAATTATTTGAGCGCAGACAAGAATCTGTCAATTCTTAAGCCTATGTTTGTCCTCTGTTGTTTGCCTTTCTTGGATTACTGAAATCCATACATTTTAATAAAACATGAATCAAATAAAACCACCGATTGTTTCCTCATTACTGTTACTCTAAGATGGCAACTCATCGCGAATGTGCCAATTGAATCTTAACAAGGTGAAACAGTCGGCGGTTGTATTTGATTAACATTTTATTAAAAAGTAGGTATTTTAGCAAACAAAGAAAGGCACGCATCTACAGAGGACAAACATAGGTACACAGTAAGGGTTTTAGAATGGAAATGTTTTCGGTATTGACTGCATGGTGCCTCGGACTCCGTACGTGGAATCATCGTAGAGGTGAGGTACTTAGCTATGCCCATTTATGCTGGTAGCTCAGATAGTTTAGCTATACACTTAGTCTTGATATGAAAATATGCTGCTTAACGTTATACGACGGTACTTTAAGCTGTAAAATGGAATGAACTAGCATTGCTATTTAGTCGGCTGTTAGGGGAAGCTCCTATCACTGCAATCACTGTGCAATAATCTGTCACATCTCCTGTGTAGATTTGAGGTTGGGTATGTCATGGGGCAGGCAAGGACTACTGCCACAGAGTTTTCTTTGCTATTGCTCTGTATTCTTCCTAAAACATTATTATTCTATAGCCGAATTTTGCATGGATAACATGTTGGTCACTCAAATGAAATGCATTTTCATTGACCAACGTTATATTACCTTTCCTAGAGAGGAGACATAAGATCTGAGACCCTAAGATGAGCAGACCCCAGGATGAGTTGGCAGAGGAGGGGGAGGAGGTGTTCAGGAACCTTACAGAGGTAAAGAAGAGCCAGATAGTGATGCCCTGCCATGCCAACCACCGGCAGGAGCTCAGTGTGGGTCAGCTGCTCAAATGGATGGACTCTACAGCCTGTCTTTCAGGTGTGTGTGTCTGTCTGTCTGTTTCTGTGTTCTCACTCACAATGGGCCTGTGGGAATGGCCTATTGATCCAGTTTTGGATTGAACAATATCTCATACACACCCGCATCATGTTCAGTAAGAACGGAGATGGCATAGTTTTTCACTATGAAACATAAACACAATGTAACACTAATATTTTGCGACACTGACTCTTACACTCACTAGAACCAACACACTTCACACACAAGGCTAAGTGTGTTGTAATGTTGAGCAGTAGCGAGCCGGGTACCTGAAGGCTGACTTTGGTTGTCAATTGAACAGTGTTTCTATCAGAGCTAAGGATAAGACCCAGATGCAGACAGTTCAAACCACAGAAGTTTATTTACAAAACCGGGGACAGGCAAATGACAGGTCAAGGGCAGGCAGAGGTTGGTAATACAGGGCCGAGTCCGTAAGCTGCAGGCAGACTCAGTGTCAGGTCAGGCAGAATTTTCTCCGACACATTGGTGCGGCTGGCTTCCGGGTTAAGTGAGCGGGTGTTAAGAAGCGCGGTTTGCGGGTCATGTTTTGTTGGACTCATGGCTCAACCTTCACCTCTCCCGAGCCCATTGGGGAGATGCAGCAATGAGACAAGATCGTAATATCACGGGGAGAAAAAGGGGGTAAAACTATTATTTTAAAAAAATAAAATAGTAACACGAGGAATCAATACACAGTGAGTAAAAAATAACAATAACGAGTAAAAATAACATGGCTATATAGAGGGAATACCAGTACCAAGTTGGTATGCAGGGGTACGAGCTAATTGAAGTAGCTATGTACATACACCCTCTAGACGACAGAAAGTGACAAGTCACTGTGTTCTTACTCACAACAGCTGAAAGGCATGCTGGGTGTCCTTGTGTCACCGCCTCGGTCGATGACATCCACTTTGAACACACTATTGGGTAAGTGTCTGTGTTGTTGATTCACCTTCCTTATTATAAGTCATCAAAGTCGTTCTGGACTTTGTTCTTTGACAAGAAGCCTTGGTCCGTGTGGTATACCGTTACACATTAGACATACAGTAAAGAACTGGAGCCACAGCTTAGATTCTGGATTTGTTGTTTTTACCATGCCTAGTGTGGTTGACATAATACACTAGTGGAAATGGGTGTGTGTGTTTTTCAGGGTTGGACAGGTGGTCAACATCAAGGCCAAAGTCAACCGAGCTTTCAACACCAGCATGGAGGTCAGGCCATGTTCAAACCCTATAACACCTTAATAAAACCTAGAGTTTTATCCTAACGGATGGATTTCCGTCTGGACAAATAGTTGAATTCCTGTGATTTTTATCCTTTATGATGCTTTGTGTGTGTCTCAAGGTTGGCATCGTGGTGAACTGTGAGGACCTGTTCAGCGATAGCCACTGGAGGGTGTGTCAGGCATTTGCCACGTTTGTCACCCAGCGCACTACGGGAGGAAAGGTGAGATTTGATTGGGGACATAGTGTGTGGAAGAACGTTGATGAAAGGATACAGATGGTGTGTAAGAGTTGATGATGAGTAATGTTGAGTTGACTGTGTGCGAATGCTCTCTATAATAACCTGGTGTGTGTGTGTGCATGCATTTGTGTGCGTGCGTGCATTTGTGTGTGTGCGCGTGTGTGCGCGTGTGTTCACTCCACAGGTACAGCTGCGTCCGTTGGTCCCCCGTACTCAGGCGGAGCAGGTTGAGCACAGCCTAGCAGCTGAGAGGAGGAGGATGAGGCTGGTCCACGCTGACATCATGAAGGACCTGCTCACCAACAGGGCCTTTCAACAAGGTCAGTCGCCGTGGCAATGACCTCTGCAAGAGGACTATTATCACTATTGGAACTGTAATGGTGTATGACACTTTATGCCACAGTGAATTCGGAAAGTAATCAGACCCTTTGACTTTTTCCACAATTTGTTAGGTTACAGCCTTGTTCTAAAGATGACAAAATTAATGTGTTTTTATCTATACACTATACCCCATAATGACAAAGCGAAAACAGGTTTTTAGAATTTTTTGCAATTTTATAAAACAAAAAAAACAGAAGTAGCTTATTTGCTCCTGAGTGGCGCAGCGGTCTTAGGCACTATATATCAGTGTTAGAGGTGTCACTACAGACCCTAGTTCGATTCCAGACTGTATCACAACCGGCCGTGATTGGGAGTCCCATAGAGCGGCATACAATTGGCCCAGCGTCGTCCAGGTTAGGGTTGGCCGGGGTAGGCCATCATTGTAAATAAGAATATGTTCTTAACTGACTTGCCTCGTTAAATAAAGATAAAATGTACATAAGTATTCAGACCCTTTGCTATAAGACTCGAAATGGAGCTCAGGTGCATCTTGTTTCCATTGATCATCCTTGATGTTTCTACAACTTGATTGGAGTTGACCTGTGGTAAATTAAATTGATTGGACATGATTTGGAAAGGCACACACCTGTCAATATAAGGTCCCACAGTTGACAGTGCATGTCAGAGCAAAAAACAAGCAATGAGGTTGAAGGAATTGTCAGTAGAGCTCCGAGACAAGATTGTGTCGAGGCACAGATCTGTGGAAGGGTACCAAAACATTTCTGCAGCATTGAAGGTCCCCAAGAACACAGTGGCCTTCATCATTCTTAAATGGAAGAAGTTTGGAACCACCAATACACTTCCTAGAGCTGGCTGCCCGGCCAAACTGAGCAATCGGGGGAGAAGGACCATGGTCAAGGAGGTGACCAAGAATCCAATGGTCACTCTGACAGAGTTCCAAAGTTCCTCTGAGGAGATAGTTGAACCTTCCAGAAGGACAACCATCTATGCACCACACCAGCAATCAGGTCTTTATGGTAGAGTGGCCAGACGGAAGACACTCCTCAGTAAACAGCGCATGACCGCCTGCTTGGAGTTTTCTAAAAGGCACCTAAAGCCTCTTAGACCATGAAAAACAAGATTCTCTGGTCTGATGAAACCCAGATTGAACTCTTTGGCCTAAATGCCAAGTGTCACATCTCGAGGAAACCTGGCACCATCCCTACAGTGAAGCATGGTGGTGGCAGAATCATGCTGGGGGGATGTTTTTCAGCGGCAGGGACTGGGAGACTCGTCAGGATTAAGACAAAGATGAACAGAGCAAGTACAGAGAGATCCTTGATGAAAACCTGCTCCAGAGCGCTCAGGACCTCAGACTGGGGCCAAGGTTCACCTTCCAACAGGACAACGACCCTAAGCACACAGCCAAGACAATGTAGAAGTGGTTTCGGGACAAGTTTCTGAATGTCCTTGGTGTGTGGCCCAGCTAGAGCCTGGACTTGAACCCAATCGAACATCTCTGGAGAGACCTGAAAATATCTGTGCAGCGACACTCTCCAACCTGACAAAGCTTGAGAGGTTCTGCAAATACAGGTGTGCCAAGCTTGTAGCGTCATACCCAAGAAGACTTGAGGCTGTAATCACTGCCAAAGGTACTTCAACAAAGTACTGAGTAAAGGGTCTGAGTACTTATGTAAGTCTGATATTTCAGTTATCCATTTTTTATACATTTGCAAACATTTCTAAAAACCTGTTTTGCTTTGTCATTATGGGGTATTGTGTGTAGATTGATGAGAGGAAAATACACAGTTTAGAATAAGGCTGTAACGTAACAAAATGTGGAAAAGGTCAAGGGGTCTGAATAATTTCCAAATGCACTGTAAGTAATGTTGAGTTTGTGTGCTGACAGGTGCTGTATTAACCTGTGTGTTTATGTGTGTGTGTTAGTGGAGGTCCAGGAGGCTGAGAAGGCAGTGCCAGCCGAGAGGACGCAGGTAGAGAGTGTAGAGTTGGTTCTCCCTCCTCATGCCAACCACCAGGTCAACACGTTCGGAGGACAGATCATGGCCTGGATGGAGAACGTGGCTACTATCGCTGCTAGGTACCTCCCACACACACACACACACACACACACACTGCTGAACAATAAATCAAATGGCCACCCGGACTACCGGGCCACCCCAAACGGACTATTTACATTGACCCAAAATCCCCCCGCCCCCCTCTGTTTTTACACTGCTGCTACTCCGTTTATTATCTATGCTTAGTCACTTTACAAATGACCTTGACTAACCTGTACCCCCGCATATTGACTCTGTACCAGTACCCGCTGTATATAGCCTTGTTATTGTTATGTCATTTTCATGTTACTTCTTTAACTTTAGTTTATTTAGTAAATATTTTTAAAAAAATAAAGCTTGTAAGTAAGCATTTCACGCTAAGGTCTACACTTGTTGTATTCGGCGCATGTGACAAATAAAATTAGATTTGACACACACGCACTGTTAAACAAGAACAGAAAACACCACACAAGCAGAGTGTGATAAGAATGTAATTACACCGTATTGTAACATCTTCGTCTTCATCCTTCACCTCATCTTCCTCCTCCTCTCATTCCTCTGCTCCCTCTTCTCACTCCTCCTCTTCCTCCCCCTCCCTCCTCCTCCTCTCCAGTCGTCTGTGTAATGCCCACCCCACCTTGCGGAGCATTGACATGTTCCATTTCAGGGGTCCCTCACAAGTGGGCGACCGGCTGGTCCTCAAAGCCATCGTAAACAACGCATTCAAGAACAGGTGAGCTTTAAATCATATACTTTATAAAGCAAGGCTATAAATTGGTTTCACTGTGACAGTTTTCTGTATTTGAGTCTTTCAAATCAATGGTGATAAGGATCGGGAGAACTTGTGCTCACATTATTGATTGATTTTTTGAGTAATTGTTTGATTCATCTTGGATAATTCAAATTTCAGTCATTAACTTACATTGGAATGTTGAGTTGACCTGAGATGGTCATGTGTCCCTGTGATGTCGCAGCATGGAGGTGGGCGTGTGTGCAGAGGCCTATCAGGGGGAGGAGCCTCTGAGGCACATCAACAGCGCCTTCATGATCTTTGAGGTCTGCGACAGGGATGGCAAGCCCTGCACGTTGCCAAAAATACAACCTGAACCCCTGGTCAGAGTCAACCAGTTCTCATTCAAATTTGAGTGAAATTAGATTTTTAAAATTATATACATTCCTATTTGGATTTTTATTAGCAGTTAATGAACTGTAACTACCTAAGGAGCCTATTTCACAGTATGGTCCTCCTGTCTTATTAAACCTCTTTCACTGACAGGAGGGAAGGAGACGGTATCAGGAAGCCATTGCAAGAAAGAAAATACGACTTGACAGGTGAAGAGAAGGATACTTCCTCTGAGTAACTTTAATTGTGACTGCAATGTAGCCAGCAAAGTGTGTGGTGCACACAATAGAATATTGTAACAGATTTCTGTGTGTCAATTCAGGAAGTACATAATATCCTGCAAGCAGACCGAGGTGCCCTTATCTGTACCGTGGGACCTCAGCAACCAGGTAAAGGACGCAGAGAGACAGTACTGAATACACCCTCTGGTTCTCACTCTACATAGCAGTTGAAACAGTTTAGAATAGTACATAGGTTAGAGTTGAAATGTTGATTAAGATCCAAGATTGATCTAGAATGATTAGCACATCTTAGTCACGAGTAAGACCAAAGGTCATACATTTTATGGACTGTCCAATCACTTGGGCCTTGAAATCAATTATAAAATGTATCGCCAGGTGATAGCACATAGCACTTTAGCACTCACGCTATGTCATGTAACTCTCCCAATGAACACATTGTGCTTACTGTGTTTGAAGCTGAACAAGTGTCAAATGGGAACAATAACTTTGAATGCATTTTGAATGGCTGCAGGTGTACCTGAGCTACAACAACGTGTCTGCTTTGAAGATGCTGGCTACCAGAAACAACTGGGTGTTAAACTCTGAGAAAAACAAGGTGAGCTGGGTTGAGACTTTTATTTAGGCCATCCACAAGGCATAATGGATAGGGAGCCACTGTGGGACACATGCTATGGCCTCGAGGGACCAGAGTTTTTCTCGATCACAGTGCCAAACTAGGAAATACTCTGGGCTCATGTTAAATTCATGACTAATCATGGCTTATGTAATCCCCCTCTGGCCCACAGGTGAGCCTGTACACCCTGGAGCAGAAGCAGGTGTTGAGTTTTAAGATTGAGTTTGAGGCAGAGGTCCCGGCTGAGAGGTCCTTCATGGTGCTCTCTGACCTCAGCAAGAGAGTGGAGTGGGATCCAAACTACGAGTGGGTATCTTGGGAATCTGTATGCACAGACAGACAGACAGACAGACACACACACAAACACAGGACCCTCTAAATGGCGTATAATGCCTCAAGAGTATACAGAGCAGCCTCCCGCACTGCATAGTCTGTGTCACTGGCTTCTCCTGATTTCATGACTTTCCCTGTGTAGGAGGTGTGAGCTGATTCGTAGGGTGGACGATGATGACTTTCTGTACCGCGTGGTGACTCCCTCCATATGCCGGGGTGGGGTCAGTTGCAGCTCTTCAGCCAATCAGGGAGGGATGGTCCAGGACTTCATTCTCCTTGCCTCCAGGAGACCACCGTGTGACAGCGGGTGAGTGGCAGACTGACAGGCGGGCAGACTGACTGACGGGCAGGCAGGCAGGCCAGACCAGACCAGACCAGACAAATAGAGAGACAATGTGATAGAAAGATATTTTTTTATCTTCAAGGGACCCTTATGTTATTGCTCTGCGTTCGGTCACTCTACCCACACACCCTCCTACAGAGGGCTACAACAGAGGGGAGGTGCTGTGTGCCGGCTTCAGCATCATGGAGGTCTCCAACACTGTATCCAAGGTAAGAAAGTGTGAAACCAGTAACAAATTGTTTGCCCAATGTGTTTGCAGTCTCTTGAATTACCACTGGTAAAATGACCATGACCGATGGCAACTTTAATGATGAGGACAACTCCTATCCTGTTTGGCACTCCTAGATCTCCTACTTCAACCAGGCGTCTCCCGAGGTCCTGCCCTACATCTCCACAGACATCGCCGGGCTCTCCTCCAGCTTCTACGGCACCTTCTGCACCTGTAGTACCTTCCTCCAGGACAACAGGGACAACCCTAACCCCAAAGACCAACCACCCTCCCCCATACTGAATAGTACACTACTGTAACCCCCTATCCTCACCACACCTGACCCCCTCACCTTCAATGAGTATTGTGCTGATGGATTTAACAGACTGCCATTAGATGATCTGATGAAGTTCAAGTCTTCTTTTATTAGACTGAATAATGTAAGGAGCCTGTTCATAAATCTGTTTGTGCTGTCTTGCCAACTCCTATGGCCATTGACAATGACCGTAAAATATATCTGGGACCAGGCTAATGAAAGAGGAGCATCTACAGCAAACATTTTTGGGGCGCTGATGGTTTTTAAACAATGTTTTGCATCTCCAATTATAACATGTGAAAATGATATGAGATGTAAATTGTATTTTAAGTTTTCCAGAGAATGAATACTAACGAGATGTTTTTTTTATTGAGAAGAGCTCTGTATTTTCAGAATACAGAAAGTAACACTGCATTTGATGTCAGATGTGTTTTATGATGTTTTTTATGATGAGGCATTCAAATGTTTCAGCCAAGTTACACATAAGATAAGAATATCATATCTTTAAACTACAGGCATTAAAGTTATTTATATATAAAAAAAAACAATTGAAACTACAAAGATGATTGTACAAAATTATTGCTAACAATTTTACAATAAATATTACAATTCAATTGAATGGTTGTTTTTCATTGGTTTTTATTTACTATAATACAACAAAAGATTATATGAAAATGTAGCAAACTGTCATTTAAGAGGTCTTCACATCTTAGACCAGTAGTTCTCAGTTATAAAAAACAAGCTTCTGTCTTTGCTCCCAGAGAGGTTGGCCATGATTGCCTGTGGTCCTGCCTCCTCATCAATCCCACTTTCTATCCCGGTCTCCACCGTAAGTGAGTACCTTGACTGCACCTCCCGAATCCTTCTCTGTCCCTCCACAGATCTCCCCAGTGGCTCTGCCCTCACCTGCAGGGACACAGCCTGCCACGCCTCCTTCAGTAAAACCTCCATGTCATCCACCATGGCCCTGTTATACCCCTCCCTCAGGACTTCAAGAGGCCAGCTGGGGGCCAGGGTCACATAGGGGAACACCTGGTTGACTGTGTGGAGGAACTCCCTCCCAGAGATGTAGCCCTGGGTCTGGAAGGCTCCATGGGACAGAGCCATGTTGACCCAGACGGGGCGGTACAGGAGGTCGCTGTGGTAGGCTGAGCTGAGCAGGTGGAGAGAGGGTTCCAGCTGGCTCTGGGACTGGATCCTTAAATAGATACCAAAGGGTTTTGGAGAGGCCAGAACCAGGTTCAGGGAGTCCTGGAGAAGGAACTCTGGACGGGAGCCCTCCACCACTGGGACCCCAGGCTGGGCGGAACCAGATCCTACTGGAATGATGAGCATGCCACTGGCATTGTCTGCAACAGATTATGAATCCATCAGGAGATTTGACCGCTTTATTCAATATTCAACTCTAGACAGTATGAATGTCACTGAACAAAAAACAAAAATATCTGTATAAAACCTATAATTGCAATTCTCTAAGGTTGCCATTTTGGTTACACCCGCACCCTTCATCATCATCATCACTCCTACCTGACAGCAGAGAAAGCAGTGAGGCTCTGTCTGTGACTGTGTTCCACTGGATGTACAAGCCATCTCTATATTTTGGCTGGAAATAGTCAATCAGGTCTCCTCCAGGGTAGAACCTCCTCTGCCGATCTCTTTGCTCTACAATCACACAAACAACTCAGTCCTGTTTACATTAATATCAGGATGGACTGGTTGGAAATACCATTTGTTTTTTACTAGTTGTTGTTGAAAATGATTTTGAAATACATTTTCAAGACGAATGTAGAATGGTAATACTAATAATGAATAAGCTAATGATAATGATTCGTATGACTCTCCTCAGGGACCCCCAGCTGCTCCATGTGTTTGATCTATTCCAGAGCTAGCACAACATGTCAACTAATCCTGAATCGGGTTAACTAGTTTAGAGCTACAACAAAATTCTGAAACATCTGGGGGTCCCAGAGGAGAGTTTCACAGGGTTTAACTTACTGGCAGCTTCTTTAAACTGGGACAGGACAGGTTCATAGATGTCATAGTAGACTCGCTTAGGGTTGGTGTTGTCTCTGACGAACAGCAGGTCATTCACACTGGGGTTCTTTTCCTGGCTCTGCCACAGAGTCAGACTGGACCTGTACACAGGGACAGACAGCTTATCTCATTGTCCACCATTCAGACAAGTGTAACCTTCATCAGTGTGATAGGAAGATATAAAAGTCATGACTAGATCAATTACTGTATAGG
This sequence comes from Oncorhynchus keta, assembly GCF_023373465.1. NCBI lineage: Eukaryota > Metazoa > Chordata > Actinopteri > Salmoniformes > Salmonidae > Oncorhynchus > Oncorhynchus keta. The sequence continues at coordinate 18,240,179 of NC_068435.1, forward strand.
AGCTGTTCTACTTACTTTGGTGACTGGCTGAGTAACCAGCTGATGTGAGGCCATCCGTTCTTGGCCATGAGCGCGTGGACGGGGAAGGTGACTGTCTGAGGAACATTTTTGATGATGGCGTACATGTCCTCCACCATGGCCTGTGTGTAGGTGACGTTTGGGAACATGGGCAGATACAGAACTGCCCATCCAGGAGAGATGGTCACGTCTGGAAAACTCTGCTGGATCATTGCCAAGAACCTGCATGGAGACAGGAAAGTTGGGTATAATTAGTATGAGACTGATTCAAACTCTGAGATCCTGTTAGATCTCCAAATCAGACAGTGACATGCAATAAAGCACTGGTATCTTAACTTGAATAAGAAAAATCTACTGGTATCTTAAATTGAATAAGAAAAATCTATCTGCTCATGATTATTGTGAAAGAAAAGGTTGAAACTAAATTGCACTTGGCAATCCATCCTGCTGGTACGAGATCTGTATTGTAAAATGAGTTTGCTGAAGCATAAATCAAAACATGCAGGTCTGAGATTTGGCTAATACGATTTGCTCTTTCCTTGCTACTCACTCAGGTCCGTCGATGACAGGCCAGAAGGCTGGGACGTTTGGCCCAGGGAGGATGTCAGCGTTCAGCCACACCGGCCGGTTGATGCCTTTAGTCTGGTTCTTCATGCTCAGGATGCCCAGAGAGGGAGTCACCGCCTGGATGCATTTGAAGTCCAGCTTTATGCCTGAAGGAGTCAGTTGTATTACAGACATTTTGTACGTAATATGAAAGTACATCAGGTTTCATGTGATTATGCATAGCTTAGATCCTTTTGGATAATTTATTGACTTTATAGATTGGTACTAAAGGACCAGAAGAAACTGTTTCACGAGGCTCTGACTGATATTTAGAGTTGAATTGATATCTGAAGTCGTATTGCTAGGCTTGATACCTTTCTTTGACTGGAGCACGGCATCCAGCCACTGGTCCAGAGTGTTGTCACTGTAGACAGCAGGAGGATGAGCCATGATGGGGATGGTGGTCACGTTGACCGTAGCGTATCCCTGCACAGTCACATCAGCCTCCAAAACCATGATAGAACCTAGAGAGGGGGACAGAACAGGGTTGTGTTCACGAGCCACCAAACGGATTCAAACGGACTGAAACAGCCTGAATGTGTCCAATAAGAAACACTCTTTTTCATTTTCCATTGGGAAATGTTTTGCTACGGTGTGTCCTAAGTGAATGCTACTGCAAATCCTTTTAAAATTACTTTGCAGTGCTATGTTCATCTCTGACTTGTTGTTGGCACGGTGATACCAGGTGGCGTACAGCGCGTCTCTCTCCCTGATGTCTCCAGTTTGGATGAGGAAGTCCAGCATGTCTCCATCAGTAGGGAACGGCAGGATCGTTTCAGATGCCCTACCAGTAGGCACAGGAACAGTTATCTTCTCGTCACAGATGATTAGCTATCGTAACCTGTAGCCCTTATCGATATGGAAACTGCAGTTATAGTGATCAAGATACAAGCAAGGCGTAACATGGGTTACAGTAGATAAAAACGCCATTTCAACATTATTTTTAAAAATATTGAAAGTGTTAAGATCAACAGATTATATATTTAAATGGATTATTATGCTGATTCATTTGTATTCTGGGATCAGTAAGTAAATAACTGTTGATTTATATTTTTTATTTTATTTATTTACCTCCATTTTTAGTCAGGAGAACAGAGGTGATGACGATGACCAGAAGTAGCACAAGCAGAGCAATACAGACACACAGCATGATCAACTGTTCTTTAGTAAAGTATCGACAATATCTCCTCAGGTCTTCATTCTCTTCTTCCTCTTTCTTCTTTCCTTCTTCATACATTTTCTCTGTCTTTTCCTCCTCAATGAGATCTCAAAGCTGTGACAAGTGCAGTCAGATTCAGTGCAGACAGGCAGACAAGGACTGTTGGACTGTTGTTGAGTGAGAGAAAGTGTAGTGTTTTATAATGAGTGAACGTGTGTGTTATCTACTTTCCTACACAGTCCAGCCAATGAGTGTTATCTATGGACCAGAGATCACAGTGATTTCACAGAGCAGATAAAGAGAATACAGGGCATTATCTCACCTCTCTCATCTCATTCTTATGACGCTCTACCCTTGGATTCCGAGATAACTAGCCTATTGTTTTTTCAAGGGTCAAGGATGAACTTAGAAGATAAACGTGTGGTGGCCTAATGATTTATAACCAAATACATTCTCAAACTGATGGATTAATTATTTATAGACTTTTATCTGAAGGTATTTATTGATAACTACAGGTGTGATATGGAGTTGATTGTCCAGCACATCGTATTCTAATGTCACATTATCAGTTAATCAGAACAACATTGTTATTGTCCAGACAACAGGGTTGTGTTTATTATGGCATGCAACAGAAAACTTTAAAATATTTTGCAACGTAAGACAAAAATGTACGTTTCTAACTGGACTAGTCAAGGTAATCCCTCTCTGTTTTAATCAATTTTCTTCCATTTGGTGCCTAATGAACATGACCCAGTGCTTCACTGCTGAATCCTGTGAAGGACAGACAGTTCCATACTGCACCAACAGCATACCCACTGGGCACACACTGGTTGAATCAACGTTGTATCCATGTAATTCAAACAAAATTACGTTGAACCAAAGTGGAATAGACGTGGAATAGACGTCTGTGCCCAGTGGGTATTTTGACCATGCTAAACCAGCATGGTCTCATAGACTAGATTATCATATTAAACGCAAATCTTAAATTAGAATGATATGTTAAGTTTGGTATGGTTAAATAACACAGAAGTTTACAGAGTTATGCCTCTATTCAATCAGATCCGCTTTAGCAAACATCCACATAGTAGAGACTAAAATAACCTTAAACTTTTTTTACATTTATTTCATAAAGCATTTGATGTCTGGATTTCACTGTTTTGAGCAGTTTTCGTCCTTTCTTACACCCACACTTTTGACATTCTGGTACGTATTAAACTTTAAAAAGTCTTGATAATTGGTGCAAGATGTTGCCGACAGAGATGGTCGCCTTGCTTCACATTCTTAGGAAACTATGCAGTATTTTGTTTTTTTATGTATTATTTCTTACCTTGTTACCTCAGGAAATCTGAAGTATTATTACATACAGCTGGGAAGAACAATTGGATATAAGAGCAAGGTCAACTTACCAACATTACAACCAGGAATATGACTTTCCCGAAGCGGATCATCTGTTCGGACCATCACCCAGGACAATGGATCTGATCCCAGTAGGTGACCCAAAACAACAGCACCACAGAAGGGGCAGACGGAGCGGTCTTCTGGTCAGGCTCCGTAGATGGACACATTGCTCACCGCTCCCGAGTATACTACTCGCCAATGTCCAGTCTCTTGACAAAAAGGTAGATGAAATTCGAGTACGGGTTGCCTTCCAGAGAGACATCAGAGATTGTAACATTCTCTGTTTCACAGAAAAATGGCTCACTCGGGATATGTTGTCAGAGTCGGTACAGCCACCGACTTTCTTCACGCATCGTGCCGACAGAAACAAACATCTCTCTGGTAAGAAGAAGGGTGGGGGTGTATACCTTATGATTAACGAGACGTGTGTGATCATAACAACATACAGGAACTCAAGTCCTTTTGTTCACCTGACCTAGAATTCCTTACAATCAAATGCCAACCACATTATCTACCAAGAGAATTCTCTTTGATTGTAATCACAGCCGTGTATATCCCCTCCCCCAAGCAGATACCTCGACGGCCCTGAAAGAACTTCACTGGACTCTATGTAAACTAGAAAGCATATATCCTGAGGCTGCATTTATCGTAGCTGGGGATTTTAACAAAGCTAATCTGAAAACAAGGCTCCCTAAATTTTATCAGCATATCGAATGCGCGACTCGAGCTGGCAGCACTCTAGATCATTGGTACTCTAACTTCCGCAATGCATACAAAGCCCTCCCCCGCCCTCCTTTTGGCAAATCTGACCACGACTCCATTTTGTTGCTCCCAGCCTATAGACAGAAACTAAAACAGGAAATGCCCAAGCTCGGGTCTGTTCAACGCTGGTCTGACCAATCGGATTCCACGCTTCAAGATTGAAGCAATCACATGGACTGGGCTATGTTCCGGATAGACAACAACATTGATGTACAGTGGGGCAAAAAAGTATTTAGTCAGCCACCAATTGTGCAAGTTCTCCCACTTAAAAAGATGAGAGAGGCCTGTAATTTTCATCATAGGTACACTTCAACTATGACAGACAAAATGAGAAGGAAAACAAAATACAGAAAATCACATTATAGGATTTTTACTGAATTTATTTGCAAATTATGGCGGAAAATAAGTATTATAAAAAATAGAACTTTTTGGCCATAATGACCATCGTTATGTTTGGAGGAAAAAGGGGGCTCCTTGCAAGCCAAAGAACACCATCCCAACCGTGAAGCACGGGGGTGGCAGCATCATGTTGTGGGGATGCTTTGCTGCAGGAGGAACTGGCGCACTTCACAAAATAGATGGCATCATGAGGTGGGAAAATGATGTGGATATATTGAAGCAACATCTCAAGACATCAGTCAGGAAGTTAAAGCTTGGTCGCAAATGGGTCTTCCAAATGAACAATGACCCCAAGCATACTTCCAAAGTTGTGGCAAAATAGCTTAAGGACAAAGTCAAGGTATTGGAGTGGCCATCACAAAGCCCTGACCTCAATCCCATAGAAATGTTGTGGTCAGAACTGAAAAAGCGTGTTCGAGAGCAAGGAGGCCTACAAACCTGACTCAGTTACACCACTGTGTCAGGAGGAATGGGCCAAAATTCACCCAATTTATCGTGGGAAGCTTGTGGAAGGCTACCCTAAACGTTTGACTCAAGATAAAAAATAAAGGCAATGCTACCAAATACTAATTGAGTGTATATGTACACTTCTGACCCACTGGGAATAAATCATTATCTCTACTATTATTCTAACATTTCACATTCTTAAAATAAAGTGGTGATCCCAACTGACCTAAGACAGTGAATTTTTACTAGGATTAAATGTCAGGAATTGTGAAAAACTGAGTTTAAATGTATTTGGCTAAGGTGTATGTAAACTTCCGAGTTCAACTGTACATGAGGGACTGATTGGAATGTGGTATGTTGTGAAATATGATGAAGACCCTTATCCTGGTATTATACAAGATGTTGATGCAGAGAGCTGTGCTCTAGTCAAGACGATGAGTTGTGTGGGAAACAACCAAATCTTTTGGCCAATGCGAGAGGACATTGTATGGTACCAACCAGAGAATGTTCTTGGGCTTGTCCCTCAGCCTCATCCAGTGACAAAATGGCATATGATGCTTGATGGCGCAGTCTGGGAGGAAATTTGCTATCTCGTTAAGCAATAGAGAGCATTGAGGGCTAAACCTAATCTTGAGTGAGCATACACCTGTCTCATGAGTCTGAATTAATAGGCTGCAGCCAGTGAACAATCATTTGTTTAATGTCAACCAGTGTTTCCAACCTTGTACATGTATTTCTGCGTATTGCATTGAATGACAATTTGTTTTCTAAAAGATGCTTTAACTTCTTGAGGTAAGTAACCTTTGTGTTTTGAGGTTTTGAATGGTGTGTTCTATGTCTTCAATCAAATTAAACATGTACAACTGTGATATTAAAATGTTTAATGGTAATTTTTTAAAATCAGTTGTTTTATATGAAATGTCATTTCCATCACACTCTGTCATTACCACAATACTAAGTCATTACCATCACGGTACATATTTTTGAGGAAAAGGTGTATTAAATTACAATTGATATTGATGATTTTTCCCAAAAGTGAACCTTATATGCTTGTTCTTAAGATTATTTTAGAAATTATGTCAAACATTCTGATTTTGATGTAGTGAATACATGTGAGTATCATTAAGGCATTTATGGACATTTAGACATGACAATGACGAATGTATATAATTAAGAAAACTTCAAAAATAGTTTAAAAACTGACACTTTTTAAAAAATGTTATAGAAATACCTTAGGAACAATTACTGCAATTTCCTTTTCAACTAAAATAGCACATTTTATGGCATGTTGGTAATGACATTGAATAGTGTGGTCTCAGACACTATTTGATCTAGTTTCCAGACAGAGTGAAGAAAATATTCAGATAGATACAAATCCGTTTCAATTGGTTTCATTTTCAAAAACATTTAACATCCAAAAGTGCCTGTATTTGCAAAATCAACCATAAATACACGTTCTCGTTCTGAACTTCTAACGCGAGTGGAATGGGTGTAGCTTCGTGACAATGATCAAGTGCAGCTGCTCACCGATTTGACAGCTCCAACACAGTTACTCCTCCGACAAAATATATCTTAACCTCCTACATTAATCTTCCTAAACTGCTACGAAAAACTCACTTCGGTATCGAAGTGCAGTGAAAAGAGCGTTTCCCCCACGACATCAGTTATGCGGGCTTCGGGTGTTGTATATCGCCGGTTAACGGTTGATCTGATTGAATCTAGGCCTTATTAGTGGGCCAAGTAAACAATGGTGTAAGTGACTCTTCTCGTTACAGTTTTAGGCTCAGGTGCAAGCTGGTAAAAACAGCAGACTGCTTTTTTCATTATTTACACACAACCAAGGCTGAGAGGTTACTAGGTCAACATTTAGAATGTGTATTCCATAAACTTCACCACATTGTTCTACTCATTCATAGTTTACCTGAAATTAGAGCCCATTGCTCTAATGCAGAGCCTTGTAATGAAGTGTCAACTTGTGTAAGCCTAAACCCAATGGAGTGCAATTAGGGGTCAGTCGGGGTTTCAAACTAAACCCATACTGCCACGTGTCTACCCTGCGCCAACTGTAACCCAAACCTGTGCTAAATTGACTTTATAAAAATACAAGTAAGTCACCTACCAAGCCACACACTTGACAAACATGAAATAGTTGAGAACGCTTTGAGTCAGGTATTAACAATAGGAAGACAGGTTGAGTTCCATGTACGTTATGAAGAGAGATGCTTAGGACTGACATAGACAGGATCATTTTAAGTTCACTTGAGCATTAAGATTAAGTGTTATTTTTGAGTCATCCTTTTTTGAGTCCATAAGAAAACCCAATTGGACAATTCAAATCCACTTATTAACGGATTTTCCTCTCCAGAGCAGTTGGCGATCTGTTAGTGGTTCTCTCAGGCAGCACCAGTCTAATCCTTCTGGGTGAGCCTTCTGCTGAGGACAGGTACTCCTGTAGAACAGGGGCAACTGCGGGGTTCATACTGTTGTTGTTGGAGAGACTCTCTACATTTAGTGAGCCTGGACCTGAACTAGAACCCTGATCAAGCTGAGAGATATTTTGCCCATTTAGTGATCCAGGACCCTGGGCAAGCTGAGAGATATTCTGCCCATTTAGTGATCCAGGATCCTGGGCAAGCTGAGAGATATTCTGCCCATTTAGTGATCCAGGATCCTGGGCAAGCTGAGCGATATTTTGCCCGTTTAGTGATCCAGGACCCTGAGCAAGCTGGGACATATTCTGCCCATTTAGTGATCCAGGATCCTGAGCAAGCTGAGACATATTCTGCCAATTTAGTGATCCAGGATCCTGGGCAAGCAGAGAGATATTTTGCCCATTTAGTGATCCAGGATCCTGAGCAAGCTGAGACATATTCTGCCCATTTAGTGATCCAGGATCCTGGGCAAGCTGAGAGATATTCTGCCCATTTAGTGATCCAGGATCCTGGGCAAGCTGAGACATATTCTGCCCATTTAGTGATCCAGGATCCTGGGCAAGCTGAGAGATATTCTGCCCATTTAGTGATCCAGGATCCTGGGCAAGCTGAGACATATTCTGCCAATTTAGTGATCCAGGATCCTGGGCAAGCTGAGAGATATTTTGCCCATTTAGTGATCCAGGATCCTGAGCAAGCTGAGACATATTCTGCCCATTTAGTGATCCAGGATCCTGGGCAAGCTGAGAGATATTCTGCCCATTTAGTGATCCAGGACCCTGAGCAAGCTGAGACATATTCTGCCCATTTAGTGATCCAGGATCCTGGGCAAGCTGAGAGATATTCTGCCCATTTAGTGATCCAGGATCCTGGGCAAGCTGAGCGATATTTTGCCCGTTTAGTGATCCAGGACCCTGAGCAAGCTGAGACATATTCTGCCCATTTAGTGATCCAGGATCCTGGGCAAGCTGAGAGATATTCTGCCCATTTAGGGATCCAGGATCCTGGGCAAGCTGAGAGATATTCTGCCCATTTAGGGATCCAGGATCCTGGGCAAGCTGAGAGATATTCTGTCCATTTAGTGATCCAGGACCCTGGTCAAGCAGAGTGAGATCTCTCACTCTTTGGGGTACTGGAAACTGGGCTGGCTGAGAGCCAATCATGGCCCCTTGGTTGGAGTTGCCTCGAACTGACTGTGACAACAGCTGAATCAGTGGATTTACGGGTGAGCTCCTTGCATTGTCTGTATATAGTGGGGATGTGGGTGGGATGTTAGTCAGTAAAGATGGCGGACCTAAACTGCCTTGTCTACTCAGACTTTGAGCCTGTGAGTTGCCACCATAAATGGTGTTTGGTGCAACAGTGTTTTGTAATAGTATAGAGTTTCCTCCCTGGACAGCAAGGTTACTGTCACTGGAAGTCCTTTCCATTCCTTTGAGTGGCTTTGCTGCTGACAGTTGTGGGCTACTCAATGTCCTCTGAAGACTCACTCCATCGCCTAGGTAACCGGGGTGTTGGGGCACCTCAGGGATCGATGCTTGGTCCTGTCCATTTCGGTATTCTTCCACCTGTTGCCCATTGACTGAACTCCCACCCGCTCCGTTGATGTATGACTGGTAAGAACTCACATTACTTGGTATAGGTGCTCCACCAGAGACCTCTGTTTCTCCTCCAGTTTTATTTTGTGTGACGTCGGTTTTCTGATCTGGATCAGCTCTACTCTTCTTGGAATGGTCACTATTCGAGTCCTCCTGATGTTTTGATTTTGAGTTTGTCTTTTTTTGCTTGGAGGATGCATTGTTTTCCTGTGGCACTGGATCTTCTTCCTCTTGATCTTCATTATCATCAGTTTCTTTAGACTTGCTGGTGGTAGATTTATTTTTGGATGACTGATTGTCTTTGTTTTTGTGTAAAGAGTTTACTTTATTGGATTTGTCTGTTTTTTCTTTAGACTCTTCCTGGTTGTGCCTTTTGCCTTTGGCATCTTTACCCGTCATTTGCAGTTGTTTTCGGTTCTTGGAGTCAGTTCTTTCTCTATCGCCCTGTTCTAGTCTCTTGCGGCTGTTTTTCCTTGGATGGACCTTGCTTTTCTTAAGAGGGTTAAGGTTGAGCTTCACTTTTAGTAAACCATCTGACTGGGCTTTACGTTTATGCCTTTTGGAGAGATCCTCTCTTTTAAGACCATTACTCCTCACAGATCGTCCAATGCTTTCATAGCTCAGGATCTGTTTATCACCATTTTCCACTTTCCTAGAACTTTTAATCCTGTCATGTTTATCTTCCCTGTCATGGTTCATCCTTTGTACATCAACGACATGCACTCCAGATCTTTCCAAGTCAAAAGTCACACTCCTCTGCTTGCTTGCATGCTTTGCATAGATATCCATATTAGACTGGTTGCAGTTCATGCTCCTTCGGGTGTTTAGCCTTGTAAGTGGGTTGTGGTTGGGAGAACCATCATAACCAGCAGATTCTCTTGCACTGATGTCATACAATACATCTCTGACTTTCTCCCCTGGCTGTCCATACTCATAGGTTCTGTAACAGTTCACACAGCTGACGGTTTGGTATTGACAGTCAGGTACAGTTCTACCATGCTCTGATTGGAAGTCCATTTTTGACAGTCTGTTGTCAAGGCCTATGTGATTTCCAGGTCTTACCATCTCATCTTTTAGACTTTTATGTGTAGGCATGTTTCCATGTGCAGGTGAATAGTAACTCCTGCCACCCAATAGCTGGTTGTTGCCATTAGAACCATCATGGCTTTTTATATTTAAACTCTGCTGGTGATAGAGTAACTCCTCCTGACTAAGAATATGGTTGCTCTGACCCTGTGGTGGCCCGACCAATGACCTTTGACCGCTTAGATCTGTGAATGACAACAGGGAAAGAGAGTTAGACATCTGCAGTGTGTGTGTGTGTGTGTGTGTGTCTGCCTATAGTCTCATCACTGATATAATCCTAATCAGTCTATGCAGTGAAATATTGATTCAAAACATGCTCACCTTCTGTCTTTGATATCAGTGCTTGTTGGGGCACATGTCTCTTCCTCTCATCGCTCTCCTCTGTTATGGCCAGACTCTCCATCTTGTTGGGCTGGCCTCCTTGTTTGACCATGTGCAGGGCTGCCCCCAAGTGTCCTTCTCCTACCCCCTGTTCCATTGCAGACCCACTGACTGCAGGGCCACAATGGGGGCATGTAAAATGGCCACCATCTTTGCCTATTCTCAGGTCAAACATGGCTCTCTCCCTGTCCCAAGGCTGAAGGTGGCTATTGGGAATGATCAGCTTGGTTTCCAGTCCCATTTGAGCCATACGTAGGGCCTCATTCTCCCTGCTCAGATCCCACTGGGTGACTGTTTGGGTGGGAGCTGTCCTCCCATTCTCATCCTCCTCAGCTCCAGTCCTGTCTCTCCAGACCTTCAGGCTCTTGTTCATCCCCAGTTTGCAGTAAACAATGTACACCACAGCTAGGGTGAGTCCAACGCCACCTGTACGTTATTAGCATAGTTATGTGTTACAGCCGACTGACCTAAGCTTTATGTATGGGGATAAAATTATAAAAACACTCTTTACTTTAATTGTTGATACACTTTACGGAGTTCCATGATACAGAAGTCACATTGTCCTGTACAATGTCATATATTTACCACTATTTGAGTAGAGAAAAGTTACGTGTGGCTAGAAAGTGGCCATGGAGGATCTAGTTTCTGAGGTACTGACCAGCAAAGCAGAAGGCTGCAGCCAGAGCCAGGTCTCTGGTATAACGCTGAGAGGAGATGGCGTTCTTAGCCTCAACCTGCACTGTGATGTTCTGATTTGTTGGAACACAGATGGCCTCTGTCAGCTCCAGCACCGTCTTCACTGCCGGGTTGTCAGCACTCACACACACCATCCTACGCCCGTTGAACAGTACCTGAACAAGAATGTTATTATAGTAATCATATTGTTACAATGATAACAACACACATCTACATAGCACATTTTATACTATATAGTTTATATACCATATACCATAAAGCACCTTTCTTATAATACTTGCAGGCAGCCAAAATGTGTTAGCCCGAATTCAAAATAATAAAACATATTGGTAAAAAAAGGAATACAATAAATAAAAGTATAAAAAGAAAACAAGAAAAAAAGCTCAAACGAGCAACAGAAGATAACCTTATCCGGAGCCTCCATATAGCTGGTGAGGAAAGACGCCAGCTTCCTCAGCTCACATGTACAATTCCACCAGTTTAGTTCCAGGTTCAGACTAGACATCCACGATAGGTACGAAAACACCTCTGGCGGGGCGCTCCGGAGCTGATTCCTGGACAGATCCAGACTACGCAGCCCCAGCAGGCCCTGGAAGCTATCCTTCCCCAGATAGGTGATCAGATTATCGGACAGATCCAAGGTCTCCAGCCCCTGGAGGTCTGCCAAGGCAAAGGTGGTGGCGTCCAGCCTGGAGAGGCGGTTCCCTTCCAGCTGCAGCGTCCGCAGGGCCCCGGTGGCATGGAACCAGGAGCCGTTGACATCCCCGAGGGCGTTGTTCCCAAGCTTGAGGATCTCCAACCTGGGCAGCCAGGAAAAAGTGTCCTTCCCCAGGGCCTGGCTGGAGAGGTGGTTGTGGTCCAGGAGGAGGGTGTGGAGGACGGTGAGGTTCTGGAAGGCGTCGTGGGTGATGGTGGTGATGGCGTTGTGGCTGAGGGACAGCACGGTCATGCTGGACATGTCAGACAGGAAGTGGCGGTCCACGGACACGATGGTGCCGTCGGTCAGCATCAGGGCCTTGGTGGTCTCAGGGGCCTCTAGAGGTGGAAGAAAACACAAATCTGGTTGTCAATCATTACTGCTTTAATACACCGATGGGTGTTGGCACAAAGAGTCAGTGTCTTTATGATAGCCATAGGCTAGTGTGGAACAAGACATTCCAACAAATCTTGTTCAAATTAATGCTATCATAGATCATTAGTAGAGGATGATATTTCTTAATCTCAACTCGGCAGTCAATGCTCCTTCTTACCTAGGATGTTGGAGAGCTTGTAACAGATGACAGTATCTTTAGAACACACCACACAGGAGGCAGGACATGAGGAGAGGACCTGGGTATGTGTGATTGACAGCATCAGCATCAGGAGAACACCTGGGTTTCACCAAGGGGACACACACACAGCTGGTTAGCTTGGGAGGGGAATGGTACAGTATATCAACATTTCGTGTCAGTATATTTAATATCTTAGCTGTTCACACATTCAATAGACCTATATTGTGAAGCATTAATCCAATACCTGAAAAGCATGTGTAGAGAGAATATACCTTTCATGTGTTGAATATTGACAAATCGGTGTTGAAATGTTACGGTAGACATACTTCTCATGGTTTGTTACTGGCCAGGCTGCATGGTGTGTTGCCTCTCCCATGTAAGTGGTCTCAGGGCTTCATCATCTTGTCTCAACTCATGTCTGGTCATACTGCTCCTACAGATATAAAAACCATAGTCTCATTTTTTTACTTAAAAAATAAATAAAAACACATTCAGCTCAGTAACATTTTTTTTTATTTTCACCTTTATTTAACCAGGTAGGCTAGTTGAGAACAAATGCGACCTGGCCAAGATAAAGCAAAGCAGTGCGACACATACAACAACACAGTTACACATGGAATAAACAAACATACAGTCAATAATACAATATAAAAAGTCTATATACATTGTGTGCAAATGAGGTAGGATAAGGGAGGTAAGGCAATAAATAGGCCATAGTGGCAAATTAATTTCAATATAGCAATTAAACACTGTAGTGATAGATGTGCAGAAGATGAATGTGCAAGTAGAGATACTGGGGTGCAAAGGAGCAAAATAAATTAAATAAATAACAGTATGTGAGATGAGGTAGTTGGATGGGCTATTTACAGATGGGCTATGTGCAGGTGCGGTGATCAGTGAGCTGCTCTGACAGCTGGTGCTTAAATATAGTGAGGGAGAGATGGGTCTCCAGCTTCAGTGATTTTTGCAGTTCGTTCCAGTCATTGGCAGCAGAGAACTGGAAGGAAAGGCAGCCAAAGTACGAATTGGCTTTGGGGGTGACCAGTGAGATATACCTGCTGGAGCGCATGCTACGGGTGGGTGCTGCTATGGTGACCAGTGAGCTGAGATAAGACGGGGCTTTACCTAGTAAAGACTTATAGATGACCTGAAGCCAGTGGGTTTGACGACAAATATGAAGCGAGGGCCAGCCAACGAGAGCATACAGTTCGCAGTGGTGGGTAGTATATGGGGCTTTGGTGACAAAACAGATGGCACTGTAATAGACTGCATCCAATTTGCTGAGTAGAGTGTTGGAGGCTATTTTGTAAAGGACATCGCCTTAGTATTTTGCTCATTTAGCTTGTGTTGCTAGGAGACCAAACAAACTGGGTGGAAAGTAATGGTAACAATTGGAGATCAATGAAACATGCATGATGACCCCCTGGAGTCTTTTCAGTTCACCCATGTTACCTATGAGTTTTTATCTGAGTCATACAGTTGAAGTCAGAAGTTTACATACACCTTAGCCAAATACATTTAAGCTCAGGTTTTCACAATTCCTGACATTTAATCCTAATTAATCCTAATAAAAATGTGTCTTAGGTCAGTTAGGATCACCACTTAATTTTAAGAATGTGAAATGTCAGAATAACAGTAGAGAGAATGATTTATTTAAGCTTTTATTTATTTCATCATATTCCCAGTGGGTCAGAAGTTTACATACCCTCAATTAGTATTTGGTGGCATTGCCTTTAAATTGTTTAACATGGGTCAAATGTTTTGGGTACTCATCCACAAGCTTCCCACAATACGGTTGAGTGAACTTTGGCCCATTCCTCCTGACAGAACTGGTGTAACTGAGTCAGGTTTGTAGGCCTCCTTGCTCACACACGCTTTTTCAGTTCTGCCCACAAATTTTCTTTAGGGTTGAGGTCAGAGCTTTGTGATGGCCACTCCAATACCTTGACTTTGTTGTCCTTAAGCCATTTTGCCACAACTTTGGAAGTATGCTTGGGGTCATTGTTCATTTGGAAGACCCATTTGCGACCAAGCTTAAACTTCCTGACTGATGTCTTGAGATGTTGCTTCAATATATCCACATCATTTTCTCTCCTCATGATGCCATCTATTTTGTGAAGTGCAACAGTCCCTCCTGCAGCAAAGCACCCCCACAACATGATGCTGCCACTCCCGTGCTTCACTGTTGGGATGGTGATGATGGTCATTATGGCCAAACAGTTCTATTTTTGTTTAATCAGACAAGAGGACATTTCTGCAAAAAGCATGATATTTGTCCCCATGTGCAGTTGCAAACCGTAGTCTAGCTTTTTTATGCCGGTTTTGGAGCAGTGGCTTCTTCCTTGCTGAGTGGCCTTTCAGGTTATGTCAATTTAGGACTTGTTTTATTGTGAATATAGATACTCTTGTACCCGTTTCCTCCAGCATCTTCACAAGGTCCTTTGCTGTTGTCCTGGGATTGATTTGCACTTTTCTCACCAAATTATGTTCATCTCTAGGAGGCAGAACGCGTTTCCTTCCTGAGCGGTATGATGGCTGAGTGGTCCCATGGTGTTTATACTTGCGTACTATTGTTAGTACAGATGAACGTGGTACCTTCAGGCGTTTGGAAATTGCTCCCAAGGATGAACCAGACTTGCGGAGGTCAACCATTTTTTTTCTGAGGTCTTGGCTGATTTCTTTTGATTTTCCCATGTCAAGCAAAGAGGCACTGAGTTTGAAGGTAGGCCTTGAAATACATGCACAAGTACACCTCCAATTGACTCAAATGATGTCAGTCAGTCTATCAGAAGCTTCTAAAGCCATGACAACATTTTCTGGAATTTTCCAAGCTGTTTAAGGCACAGTCAACTTAGTGTATGTAAACTTTTGACCCACTTGAATTGTGATACAGTAAATTATAAGTGAAATAATCTGTCTGTAAACAATTGTTGGAGAAAGACAGTGTCATGCACTTGTGTCATGCAGAAAGTAGATGTCCTGACCGATTTGCCAAAACTATAGTTTGTTATCAAGAAATTTGTGGAGTGGTTGAAAAAGAAGTTAATGACTCCAACCTAAGTGTATGTAAACTTCCGACTTCAACTGTGGATAGAATAAACATTATCCAGATAAAGTCTTACCTGCAGGCCTAAATGGACCAGAGAATCCAACCATACACCATCAATGACCATCCACATATCAGCTGCGAATCTATTACAGGTGAATACATTACCTCTACAACCAGTCCAATATAACATCATAAGCACTCATTGTGCTTCAACATTTCGATGTTGACCAGCCTAGGTTACGGTAGTCACTTCTACTGTTTCACAGTCAACTGTCTGTGTTCGTATTGGAGAGGCTGGGTAAGGTTACCTGTGCTTCTCTGAGCATGCTCAGTTCGCAGGGCTGTTACCTGAGATGGCACCGGATGGGATGATGTCACACTCACTCCTGACTTAACTTGTGCTTAACAGAGGTAAAAGACTGCACACTTCAAAGCTATTATTTAATCTGGAAAAGGAGGCATTCCCTTTGTAATATTTTACAAAAATGGCATTCAATTAGTTATTTCACAACAACAACAAAATATTGTTGACCCAATGCATTGAAATGACAACAACTTGGTTTAGAAATGCACATGATTAATCACGAAGATCACCGAAAGTGAGCCACACAATCTTTGTCTGTGGCAAGATTTTCAGCAATTTTAATCCCATATGCATGAAACACATGTAAAGTAATCAGAATTTCATCCCAATGTAAATCAGTAACATTTCACAGTAATCTTACAGCTGTTCCATTCACATGGTCAGTACCACCTTCCCAGAAGCCCCAGGGCAGTCTATGATGTCAATATGGGCCTGGGAGGCCATGTCCAGGGTGTACTGTTTTCCAACAGCAGGCTTCAGCCAACCAGCATCCATCCCTGCAAACAGGGCCGCAGCACACTCAGCTTTCTCTTCCTGTAGAGACAACAGAAGATACACTAACGTTCAAAAATTTGGGGTCACTTAGAAATGTCCTTGTTTTTGAAGAAAAAAAATGAATTTTTGTCCATTAATTAAAAGAAGAACCTTCATTTCTCAGAACAAGAATAGACTGACGAGTTTCAGAAGAAAGTCCTTTGTTTCTGGCCATTTTGAGCCTGTAATCGAGCCCACAAGTGCTAATGCTCCACATACTAAACTAGTCTAAGGAAGGCCAGTTTTATTGCTTCTTTAAATCAGCACAACAGTTTTCAGCTGTGCTAACATAATTGCAAAAGGGTTTTCTGATGATCAATTAGCCTTTTAAAATGATAAACTTGGATTAGCTAACACAACGTGCCATTGGAACACAGGAGTGATGGTTGCTGATAATGGGCCTCTGTACGCCTATGTAGATATTCCATTAAAAATCTGCCCTTTCCAGCTACAATAGTCATTTACAACATTAATGTCTACAATGTATTTCTGATCAATTTGATGTTATTTCAAATGGACAAAAAAAAGTGCTTTTCTTTCAAAAACAAGAACATTTCTAAGTGATCCCAAACTTTTGAAGGGTAGAGTATAATTTACACTACAGAATGTATGATTTATAGAACGACCACTGCCTGAACCTACATATTATACTAGGAATCTAGACTCTTACAACAGTAGCGCAGGGTAAGGCAACACCAATGATGCTGGACTCTTTGGCCATGGTGTCTCGAGGGTTGATTTCAATGGGGCCTCTACTGCCAACAACCTAAACAACAAAAGAGGAAAACTGAGTAAGAATGAACCAATACATATTCAAAACAGTGGCTCTAAAAGTCTAAAATAAATGACACATGCTAACGTGACATATACCGACCGTCACTCTCCCCCCGTAGGCCAGCATCTGCAGGTCATTGCTGAGATTCACATTAGACAGCATCTCCACAATCACATTTACCCCTTGCCCCTTGGTAGCATCCTGTAAAAAACAATTGCCCAGACATAACTCATTAAGACAACCTGTGTTTACAAAAGCGTCACCCCAGATCTTAACTTATCCTAGGCTAACATGTTAGAAATTTGAATATGTTTTATCTGTAATAACAAGTGTTTTATTTTACCCCCCCCTGGTTTAGCAGCTAATCGGTGTCAAAGTAGAACATAATAGCAGTCACCCACTGAGAGTCATACACAAAATGTCCTTAAAATGTATTCAGGTCTATGGAGACCGCAACTATGACTCCTTCCCACCTACCATGATTTTGCTAGTGTATCCTTCCTCTTTGTGGTTGAAGGCCTGGTGAGCTCCATTCCTCAGGACCAGCTCCAGTCCTTCTGCGGTTCCTGCTGTCCCCAGGACCCTCAGACCCAAGGCTCTGGCCATCTGACACGCTGCCACCCCCACCTGAAAAGATACACACCACCAAGGAAAAGGCCACAAACACTGGGCCCTAGTAAATCAACCCCCCAATAATACTTGTCATTAAGCAGTGCAATAAAAACAATTTGGATTAATTAGATCTTTATTAAATGAAAATGGGGGAAAATAACTATAGCTCAGACATTAAACAGAAGAGAGCATTGATCTTACCCCACCGCTGGCTCCATGGATGAGTACTGTCTCGCCTGCTTTAGCATGTGCTCTGGAGCAGAAGACACAATGGAGAATAAGACTCAAACACTCATTATACTGTACACACCCCACAATCAAAGACTTTATTAGTAAATAATAGACATACAGATTATAATAAGTCTTCTTTTGCAGGAGAGTCGGTGAATCTCAACTTAATTGAACATCATATCGATTGTGATGCGGAGTCTGTCTAACCATGTCAAATCCAAAGAACTCAACCAAAACATTGGTGTAGGACCGGTGAGCCCTATGTACTTATACCCTGTCTCCCTGCTTCTGCGCCCATCTTGTCATAAAAATAATCTTTTCAGAATTCCGTTCTCCTTAAACAAAACAAAAAAATGCTGGTCTCTTACTTATGGAAGAGAGCTCTGTATGCGGTGCAGTAGGGGATCCCAATGGCAGCTCCCTGTTTGTAGTCTAAGGGGTCTGGCAGGCGGTGGACACAGTCCTCAGACACGACAGTGTATTCAGCATACCCTCCTGTCTCTGTGGCGGTGGTGAACACACGGTCACCAGCCTGAAAGGTAAAATAGACCAGACTTCCACTCCAGCAACTAATGGTATAGTCATACACAAACTCAATATGAATACATTCACAGAATGACTACTCATAGTATTTCAGTCTATATAATCAAGGAGTGTTCAAAGCAAAATGTTAGTAAGCAATTACTTTCTCACAAACTACACATGCCACATGCGAATAGTTACTAAATACCATCAGTGATCATAATGTTACTGGTAGCCTAGGGATGGATGGTACAGTAAGATCAGCACCTGTAAGAGTTGGACTCTGTCTCCGACAGCTTCCACGACCCCTGACACATCAGTCCCTGGAGTGTAGGGCAGGCTGGGCTTCCTGCCGTAGGTCCCAGAGCGGATGTAGGTCTCCACGGGGTTCACTCCACACGCATGCACATGGATTAGCACCTGGATAACACACAGGCGGTTTCATACATAGAGAACCTTCTGCAGAACTATAATTAAGTAACATAATACAACTTAGAAAACAGCTACAGGTAGAAGTGCAATACAATATATGTAAAAGGTATCCATTGTCCTTTGCACTTTCCAGTTTGCAATAGTAAGTTACTAACGTTTTTGAATAATTTTATGATTTTTACCTGTTTCTGACCTGGATTTGGCACAGGTATGTTGGGGCAGAGTTTCAAAACGGAAGGTCCTCCAAACTCACTCACTCGAATGGCTCTCATTAACTTGGGTGTTGTTGCCATCTGCACACAAATAGAGTAGCTAACTAACTAAAACCTTTACATGCAGCTTACATTAGCTGGCAAGTAGTAACGTTAGTAGACACACGAGTGGCTTGTGGACTTTGAACAGTGCAGTGGCATTAGCGAATTTAGCTAACGTTACCAAACGAGCCACTGCACTGTCTGGTTACCTAGCTAACTTATCACTTCAGCAGGACATTTGAGTACAAATACTATAATGCTTCTAAAATACAACTAGCATAAACTTCATATCAAGGCAATAAAAGTCGAAACGGACTCACCATTTATGCAAGGAAGCTGTCAGTGGTTTCTGTCTCAAAATAACTATCCGCACGGTGGCGACAGCATGACATTATAAACATCAGAATTTGACACTCTCCGCCACCGTAAAACTATTTTCTCGTTTGATACGTATTGCGCTTCATTCTAAACATTAAGCAGGAAGTGGGGAGATGGCGGAAGTGAATGTTGGGTTCGAATCAAGCAGCGCGTCGGGCAAATTTGGCGACGGATAGTAGTATCGAAACAGGAACAAACATGAAATGGTCCAAGATTCCAGTGAAGGTTACGTGTGAATTATAAGGAATCGGATCTTCTTGGGATGCATGTGTGGGAAACCCATTTGAAGTGTCGAAAATTGTACGGTATGCGCTTGGAAAGTGGAGTCTGTGAGAGTTACCAGGAGTGGTTTTATCTTGATTCATTATATTTCTGATGAGCAGAGGAAGATTGCGGTGGGCCTCAAAATAATCCGGACAACAGAACTTTTGAATTTTGGAGTAGAGCACCCGTAAAAGGAGTCATCTCAGGGGTGACGATGGATGTTCATGTTCAAAATTCCTGGTGTGGTTGTTGCCCGGTGTCATGTAAAACTCCCCAGCGTGAAATAGTTCCCAATAGTTTTGATCGTGTTCTGATTGTGATGTGATGATGTAAAAAGCGCCTGACCCGCTGGGTGAATGGCGCAAAATAAGAAAGTCTGGAAGTCCTGTTGTTTTTTGATAAAGAGGAAATACCTATGCATGTGAAGCTTGGTTATGTAAGATACGCTGTAAGAGCTATAGTTTCCAGACCGCTGTAAGACTTGTAAAGGATTTGGTCATGTTTCAAGTGAAGTGCAGACGAACAGCGTATACTGAAGAATGGTGTGTAGAAGGACGGACAGTGTTCCAATTGTGGTGGGGATTATTATCCTGAGTTCATGGAGTGGAGGTGGAAAAATGTATTGGTCAATTGAATCTCCTTAAAATAATTGAGAAAACAAGTGAAGCTAGTGAAAATATGGTAGTGGATACACCACAGCCTGTAGTAAATGTTTGCTGCCAGACAAAAGATAACCTGTGTGGATTTTGTTCTGTTCATTGCCACAGTTTTAAAATGGACTGCACAAGTTTCAAAGAAGTCTACGAAACTGGACATTATTGTGGCTGCGGCAGAGAAGTTTGTGGGATTTAAGTTAATATTTTTTTTTTTTTTACATCTGAGAACTTGCAAGAGGTGGAAGACCCACCCCCTGATTCCTCTTGAGAATTTTTTTTTGAGGTTCAGTTTTTGGGGAATCTTGTTTCCATCCCGCATAGTAGGTGGCGGGATGCACATTAAATAGTATAGCAGAAGAAACATTAGTCAAGCATGCTAGCTGGCATTAGTTTACGATGTACATTATAGACTGTACGGAGTAATATACTCTCAATCAGTTAGCTGAGATGGAAAATACACGTATCCAATCCAAAAAACTATGTCTAAATAAATATATTTTTATCAAGAAGGGACATCTCACAGACAAACTGAATTGGTCCACTCACACAGACAGCATTGTGAAGAAGGCGCAGCAGCGCCTCTTCAACCTCAGGAGGCTGAAGAAATTCGGCTTGTCACCAAAAGCACTCACAAACTTCTACAGATGCACAATCGAGAGCATCCTGGCGGGCTGTATCACCGCCTGGTACAGCAACTGCTCCGCCCACAACCGTAAGGCTCTCCAGAGGATAGTGAGGTCTGCACAACGCAACACCGGGGGCAAACTACCTGCCCTCCAGGACACCTACACCACCCGATGTTACAGGAAGGCCATAAAGATCATCAAGGACAACAACCACCCGAGCCACTGCCTGTTCACCCCGCTATCATCCAGAAGGCGAGGTCAGTACAGGTGCATCAAAGCTGGGACCGAGAGACTGAAAAACAGCTTCTATCTCAAGGCCATCAGACTGTTAAACAGCCACCACTAACATTGAGTGGCTGCTGCCAACACACTGACTCAACTCCAGCCACTTTAATAATGGGAATTGATGGGAAATGATGTAAAATATATCACTAGCCACTTTAAACAATGCTACCTAATATAATGTTTACATACCCTACATTATTCATCTCATGTATACGTATATACTGTACTCTATATCATCTACTGCATCCTTATGTAATACATGTATCACTAGCCACAACTATGCCACTTTGTTTACATACTCATCTCATATGTATATACTGTACTCGATACCATCTACTGTATCTTGCCTATGCTGCTCTGTACCATCACTCATTCATATATATTTATGTACATATTCTTTATCCCCTTACACTGTGTATAAGACAGTAGTTTTGGAATTGTTAGTTAGATTACTTGTTGGTTATTACTGCATTGTCGGAACTAGAAGCACAAGCATTTCGCTACACTTGCATTAACATCTGCTAACCATGTGTATGTGACAAATAACATTTGATTTGATTTGATCTCACAGGGTGGGTATAATTTGTGGAACGTTCCAACAGGAATCTGTAACAAAAATTTAGTGAAGTACAAGGTTGCCAACAAACAACGCATACAAAGTAGCATGATCAATTCACCTAGCTGCTGAATAGGCATCAACTCTATTCTTAATGTTTGTCCATAGGCTACCAGAGTGAGCACAGACATGTTTTTGAATAAACGTGGTGAGTGAAAAACGTAATGAAATATTGCACTCCCTACCCGGTATTTTATTCTGCCGCTATACATCTTTGGATGCATTGTTTGTTGGCAACCTTGTTACGAAACAACCTCTACGAAGTTGTTGGAACGATTCCCGTTGAAACTTCCACAAATTATACCCACCCAATGGGGTGTGCTTTTTGCTAGCTTTTGCATTATTTCAGACACTAAAGCCTGAAGTTTGAGCTTATTGAGCTTCATGTCTAATGCAGACAGCTTGATGAAGCCCAGTTTCTGGTAAGTCAGATAACCCTCCTGCTCTAGTTCTCATTGAACATATCAAACTCTCCAGACTAGTTTACAACATGTCACAGTTGCCTTTGTATCCTTGCTTATATTGAAACTACTGTACCATGACATTTGGATTGACCTTCATTTGCTGCCAGAAAAACACTGCTGTGATTGTTAATATATTTTTTTTTTTAACCTTTATTTAACTAGGCAAGT
Source organism: Oncorhynchus keta (assembly GCF_023373465.1). Classification (NCBI taxonomy): domain Eukaryota; kingdom Metazoa; phylum Chordata; class Actinopteri; order Salmoniformes; family Salmonidae; genus Oncorhynchus; species Oncorhynchus keta. The sequence continues at coordinate 18,262,662 of NC_068435.1, forward strand.
CAGTTAAGAAAATATTCTTATTTTCAATGATGGCCTAGGAACAGTGGGTTAACTGCCTGTTCAGGGCAGAACGACAGATTTGTACCTTGTCAGCTCGGGGATTCGAACTTGCAACCTTTCGGTTAATAGTCCAATGCTCTAACCACTAGGCTACCCTGCTGATGTTTATTTTACAGTACACTTGGGCAATAAATTCTGGCTTTAGAAACTCTGGATTAACTGTCAGCAAGAAGGGACATATCATATTGGTTTGTAATTTAGTTTGTTTTTCATGTATTCATTCTTCTGTATGAAGTGCTTTACTGATATGCTTGTGTAACCGTGGACGTTCTGTGTTTAATTCAGAGTGCATTCTCAATGTGATATCTCTCTACGCAGTCCAAAGTACCCATGGTCTGGAGGTTCAACTGAGCCACAAAGGTCAGGTCCTGGTCAAAGATTATGGATATACTGACAAGATACATGTCTCTCCGCCATAACAGTGGGAGTTGTTGTCCACAAAGTGGCACAGCGTGCTCTCTAGCTCCGCTTATCCTTTCTTTGGATTGGTGGATTATTATTATTATTACATCTCATTATTGTAATCCTTTTTTAAATATATGATTAGGGTTATTGACGTCAACCGCCTGTATTTTATGCTAATAGTCTCAACCATGAATATGCATAGCCACCTCGGGACAACTGTTTTTTTTCCTCAAATTTGCCAGGATGTCACGTGTCGTACTTATATCAGTAACAACTTAAGCATTACGAAACTTCTATTCAATCAAACAAACCTCACTTAGCAAGTAAGCTATTAATCTTTGTGTTGACCAAATTTGACAATCTCTCATTGACCTCCATACAAAAGTTCTGCTTGGTTGGCGAAACAATGAACAATCGCCACCTGTTGGAGGGAGACAAATTTTCCGCGGCGTTCGGCCTCTCTTCCTCTTTCTCTCTGTGCTGGTGGAGGACTACATGCATTTTCTGATGGAAATAGCCAATCGGAAAATGGAGGAAAATCTTAAACGAATAGAGGTCAATTGCCCATTACCAGCTACAGCAACTAGCCATATATCAATGTCTAAAAATGTGATCAAAGTTAAGTTCATGACTTGATTTACAAAAAGTGCTCTGAATTGATTGGAATTGAAATCTTCTCAGGCCTCAATGTTCTCAGACTCTCTGCTAACGCACGGCAAGCGGTACCGGTGCATGTCTGACAGCAACAGCCTCTTGAACAGCTTCTATCCCCAAGCAATAAGACTGATAAATAGCTAACAAAATAGCTACACAGAGTTAACCTTGTATCTTTATTGACTTTTTATTTTTGTACTGTCTGCATACTCACACACTCACAGATGCACTCACTCCATCATCTGCTCACTCACACATAATATGCACATACAGAAACATGTTATGTATGTAAGTGTTCAGACCCTTTGGTATAAGACTCAAAATTGAGCGCATGTGCATCTTGTTTCTATTGATCATCCTTGAGATGTTTCTCCAGAGTTCCTCTGTGGAAATGGGAGAACCTTTCAGAAGGACAACCATCTCTGCAGCACTCCACCAATCAGGCCTTTATGGTAGAGTGGCCAGACGCAAGCCACTCCTCAGTAAAAGGCACATGACAGCCCGCTTAGAGTAACAAGATTCTCTCGTCTGATGTAACCAAGATGAAAACCTCTTTTGCCTGAATGCCAAGCGTTACGTCTGGAGGAAACTTGGCACCATCCCTACGGTGAAGCATGGTGGTGGCAGCATCATGCTGTGGGGATGTTTTCAGCAGCAGGGACTGGGAGTCTAGTCAGGATCGAGGGGAAGATGAATGGAGCAAAGTACAGCGAGATCCTTGGTGAAAACCTGCTCCAGAGCACTCAGGACTTCAGACTGGGGTGATGGTTCACCTTGCAACAGGACAACGGCCCTAAGCACACAGCCAAGACAATGCAGGAGTGGCATCGGGACAAGTTTCTGAATGTCCTTGAGTGGCCCAGCCAGAGCCCGGACTCGAACCCAATCGAACATCTCTGGAGAGACCTGAAAATAGCTGTACAGCGTAGAATGGCCCCATCCAACCTGACAGAGCTTGAGAGGATCTACAGAGAATAATGGGAGAAACTCCCCAAATACAGGTATGCCAAGCTTGTAGCGTCATACCAAAGAAGATTCGAGGCTATAATCGGTGCCAAAGCTGAAAGTACTGAGTAAAGGGTCTGAATACTTATGTAAATTGTGATATATATATATATATATTTTTTTTTAAATAGATTAGAAAAAATGTCAACTTGTTTTTGCTTTGTCTTATTGAGTATTGTGTGTCAATTGATTAGGGGGAAAAAACATTGAATCCATTTTAGAATAAGGCTGTAACGTAACAAAATGTGGAAAATGTCAAGGGGTCTGAATACTTTACCGAATGCACTGTATAGTATGCTTGCTTACTTATTGTATTCTTAATATTTCTTATTTCTTGTGTTTTTTGTAGTATTACATTGTTATTGATTATTGAATTGTTGGGTTTTGAGTTAGCAAGAAAGGCATTTCACTGTACTTGTGCATGTGACATAAACATTTTACTTGACTCAACTCAAGCCTACAATTCTCTATAGTAAAAGCTTTTCATTCATCAACAGGTTCTATGAGTACCAACAGTCTGCTTTGCAACCAGCTGAACCTCAAAGCCCAACAAATGTCCAATGTCCTTTAGCTCAACTGGATTAATGTCTCTGTTGTCTTTGCAGGTGTCTGTCGTCTTTTCCTCCGTCGTTTGTATTCAGATTTCTCCTCTGATACGGACTCTGCAGAAGTCAGGGCATTCATACTTGTTGTGCTTCGTGGAGCAGCACAGAGCTGTTGAGAAGAGCTATTGTCAAGCAAGTGAGTTTGTGTTTGCACAGGACCTCCCGCCCCCACCTACTGTCAACCAATCATGTCAATGCGGAGATATACGGAGCCTGCCGCATTGTTACAAAATGTGGGAGGTGCACGGCTATGCAGTACGGAGCTCAATTTGGCCTCTGCAATTGCTTCACTCCCTCCAACCACATTTTCGGATCAACCATGAATTGTCTTTAAGAGTTGAATGCCTCTGTTCTATAGTCTAGACAGAGCAAAGAGTGGAGTGTATACAACTATGGTGTTATTCTTGGACTAAAGCAGAAGGAAGTTTAAAGGTCCATTACCAACCACAGTGAAAGTCTATGACAAGGTCAGTCACAAACAGCCATAAGACAAAGGCTTATTTTTCCTTGATATAAATTCACTATAAATCTAATCTCACTAATTAATCCACCCCTTTCATTTTTGATAACTGGCACCTGTGTGTTTTGCTTTTGCCTCCAGTGCATCTCCCTCATCTGTTTTAGCTTAGACCACCCACCTTATTGTCTCAAAGCGTGCAGGAGAACACACACACATACGTACATCCATGTGTGTATGTATGCGTGCTTTGTATTTGAGTACAGTCAGCTGCTCTCTGATGGTCTCTTTGCCTGTGAAGAGAGAGATGTTAGTACTCATTAGTACTATGGGGAAATATATCAATGGACCACCAAGCACTTTTTTCATCTCTGACAGTGGCTCTGATGGGGATATGGCATGCGGTTAAGATCCCATTTCCTGCGGATCAGAACCCATTCAGTCAGGTTCTGTACAGGCCCGTTTGGTTCTTGCATGCTTCATTAGGGAGACCCGCCTCATTAACCAGGAGGAACAGCACCGGCTCTGCTTTGAACCACCAGGAGGCCTAGCTTCACTTCAGGGTTTCCCCTAGTGTTACACAGACATTTCAATAGAACATTTTGATGCCAAAGGCCAGTTACGGTTCAGTGTTTCACCTACTATTATTTTGGTGTTCTCCCCCCTGCCTAACTTAATAGCCCACCTGTCTGAATACATTTTCCTTGGTAGTGTTTCAGAAAATGTGGATAACATGCTTGGGGCAGCAGATAGCCTAGTGTGGGGCTAATAACCGAAAGGTTCCTGGTTCGAATCCCTGAGCCAACTAGGTGAAAAATCTGTTGATGTGCCCTTGAGCAAGGCACTTAACCCTAATTGCTCTTGGATAAGAGCATCTGCTAAATGACTAACATGTTAGAGGGTGTTTTGCTAATCTGCAGAGAGCTGTATGATATGGGTCACACTGCAGCTTCCATGTTTGGATTTGGCCTCAAGAGGAGGCTAGAGCGCCTTTTAATCTGCATGCTGCAGTATAAACACTTGGCTGGCCACAGACCTCAAGGTGGATAAGACAAATAACCTGTAATTGATTTTAACCGAGAGGGAAATTGTAGACACCTGCATGCATCATTATTCAGCATGCACCCTTTACTGATAGAACCTTGTAGGTCCAGGGTGGCTCGTTGTGAGAGATTAGGATTGGTAGTGTGTCTCTACGCTGGGTGGTTGGATTGCTGGACGTCCCTTCAGTGGCTGATTGGATAGCGGAGTCTGCTCCTCAGTCACCAAGTAATTACTGCTCTTACTGTCAATCTGACCTTAGTTGGAAAATCTCCTCCCCCTTTGTCTGACAGAAATTGGCCGTCATAGAAAAGAGAGAAAATTGCCTGGTACTTCAAAGGGCATATAGAATTATCTTTGTTCCTTCCAGGGCTGGCGCTAGGCATAAACAACATAATAGGTCGCTTAGGGCCCCGGCCGGTAGGGAGTTCTCCACCCAATTTAAAATTAAAATATATATTTGTTTTTCTCTTATGTCAGTCACAGACAGTCACTCCATTAGTCATGTCAGCTAACATTTTTTTAATTGGCAGTTAGCCTAGACAGCAATCTAAACTTGTAGTAATCATGGCCGAATACCGACCAGACACGTAGGGGACATGCCCAGGGACCCTAACTTCCAGTGGGCCCCCATTGATTTTGTTCGTCATTCTCACTCAGATATCATATTAACATGGCATAAGTCATGTGTAAATGTGTAGAATTGCAAATATTGCTCCACCCCATGGCAAAATGAGTAGAATTGCATGACATTTGTTATAAAACTGCAAAAAGATCTCTCCACCCATGGCAAAATGTGCAGAATTGCTGGAAATTAACTTTAAAACAAAACATTTCTCTCCACCGTCAACTAAAACGTTTTGCCGCGAGGTAGAGGGGCCCCCCTACCAAATCTCGCTTAGGGCCCCCTAAAGTGGAGTAGAGCAGAGAATTGGTTCCTTCCATGCACACACCCGAATTGCTCTCATTTCCATACCACAGGTGAATGTTTTTATGTCAAATGTATAAGATTTTTGAATGGAGCAGATTGACATAAGTAAATATTAGTCACACAGGTAAGGGTCAAGAGAGTCGAGCAGCTGATAGTCAGTCATCAGTGGTACTTCTACATTAGGCTTGGCATCAAGACTGGATCTCATCAAAGGTCAACACTGGAACATTATGAGGTCAGCTTGTAATGTAAAAATGAGTTGGTTCTGTTTGTGTAGAGATGTGAATGTGTTTTGCTTCCCCAGCCTCCAGAACCATTTTAACAAACAACCTAAAAAAGTGAAGGATTTGCATCGTTTTATGTTTTGGGAACGGCACATCAAGTCTTATCTCTAAAGGATGAGGGTGGTGTTTGAGTGAGTGAGTGTGTGTGTGTGTTGTCAACCTCTTTGGGGGAGATTGTTTGGCCACCATCTCTTGTATCAGCCTCAACACGGTTGTCACTAGTTACCACAGCCATAAAGTCAAAATTGTCTATATCATAAAAATATATGAAAACAAAAATGTGCTTTTTGATCATAATTTAAGGGTAGGGTGAGACATAATAACCTTATGTCTAACCCTACCCTACCCATTATGCCTAACCCTACCCTACCCATTATGTCTAACCCTACCCTACCCATTATGCCTAACCCTACGCTACCCATTATGCCTAACCCTACCCTACCCATTATGTCTAACCCTACCCTACCCATTATGTCTAACCCTACCCCCATTATGTCTAACCCTACCTTACCCATTATGCCTAACCCTACCTACCCATTATGCCTAACCCTACCCTACCCATTATGCCTAACCCTACCCTACCCATTATGTCTAACCCTACCCTACCCATTATGTCTAACCCTACCCTACCCATTATGTCTAACCCTATTATGTCTAACCCTACCCTACCCATTATGTCTAACCCTACCCATTATGTCTAACCCTACCCTACCCATTATGTCTAACCCTACCCATTATGTCTAACCCTACCCTACCCATTATGTCTAACCCCCTACCCATTATGTCTAACCCTACCCTACCCATTATGTCTAACCCTACCCATTATGTCTAACCCTACCCTACCCATTATGTCTAACCCTACCCTACCCATTATGTCTAACCCTACCTACCCATTATGTCTAACCCTACCCTACCCATTATGCCTAACCCTACCCTACCCATTATGTCTAACCCTACCCTACCCATTATGTCTAACCCTACCCTACCCATTATGCCTAACCCTACCCTACCCATTATGTCTAACCCTACCCTACCCATTATGTCTAACCCTACCCTACCCATTATGTCTAACCCTACCCTACCCATTATGCCTAACCCTACCCTACCCATTATGCCTAACCCTACCCTACCCATTATGTCTAACCCTACCCTACCCATTATGCCTAACCCTACCCTACCCATTATGCCTAACCCTACCCTACCCATTATGTCTAACCCTACCCTACCCATTATGCCTAACCCTACCCTACCCATTATGTCTAACCCTACCCTACCCATTATGTCTAACCCTACCCTACCCATTATGTCTAACCCTACCCTACCCATTATGTCTAACCCTACCCTACCCATTATGTCTAACCCTACCCTACCCATTATGTCTAACCCTACCCTACCAATTATGCCTAACCCTACCCTACCCATTATGCCTAACCCTACCCATTACGTCTAACCCTACCCTACCCATTATGCCTAACCCTACGCTACCCATTATGTCTAACCCTACCCTACCCATTATGCCTAACCCTACCCTACCCATTATGCCTAACCCTACCCATTATGTCTAACCCTACCCTACCCATTATGTCTAACCCTACCCTACCCATTATGCCTAACCCTTCCCTACCCATTACGTCTAACCCTACGCTACCCATTATGCCTAACCCTACGCTACCCATTATGTCTAACCCTACCCTACCCATTATGTCTAACCCTACCCTACCCATTATGCCTAACCCTACCCATTGTGCCTAATCCTACCCTACCCATTATGTCTAACCCTACGCTACCCATTATGTCTAACCCTACCCTACTCATTATGCCTAACCCTACCCTACCCATTATGTCTAACCCTACCCTACCCATTATGTCTAACCCTACCCATTACGCCTAACCCTACGCTACCCATTATGCCTAACCCTACGCTACCCATTATGTCTAACCCTACCCTACTCATTATGTCTAACCCTACCCTACTCATTATGTCTAACCCTACCCTACCCATTATGTCTAACCCTACCCTACCCATTATGCCTACCCTACCCATTATGCCTAACCCTACCCTACCCATTATGCCTAACCCTACCAATTATGTCTAACCCTACCTTACCCATTATGTCTAACCCTACCTTACCCATTATGTCTAACCCTACCTTACCCATTATGTCTAACCCTACCCTACCCATTATGCCTAACCCTACCCTACCCATTATGCCTAACCCTACCCTACCCATTATGCCTAACCCTACCCTACCCATTAAGCCTAACCCTACCCATTATGTCTAACCCTACCCTACCCATTATGTCTAACCCTACCCTACCCATTATGCCTAACCCTACCCTACTCATTATGTCTAACCCTACCCTACCCATTATGTCTAACCCTACCCTACCCATTATGCCTAACCCTACCCATTACGTCTAACCCTACGCTACCCATTATGCCTAACCCTACGCTACCCATTATGTCTAACCCTACCCTACTCATTATGTCTAACCCTACCCTACCCATTATGTCTAACCCTACCCTACCCATTATGCCTAACCCTACCCTACCCATTATGCCTAATCCTACCCTACCCATTATGTCTAACCCTACGCTACCCATTATGTCTAACCCTACCCTACTCATTATGCCTAACCCTACCCTACCCATTATGTCTAACCCTACCCTACCCATTATGTCTAACCCTACCCATTACGTCTAACCCTACGCTACCCATTATGCCTAACCCTACGCTACCCATTATGCCTAACCCTACCCTACCCATTATGCCTAACCCTACCCTACTCATTATGTCTAACCCTACCCTACTCATTATGTCTAACCCTACCCTACCCATTATGTCTAACCCTACCCTACCCATTATGCCTAACCTACCCATTATGCCTAACCCTACCCTACCCATTATGCCTAACCCTACCCTACCCATTATGTCTAACCCTACCTTACCCATTATGTCTAACCCTACCCACCCATTATGTCTAACCCTACCCTACCCATTATGTCTAACCCTACCCTACCCATTATGTCTAACCCTACCCTACCCATTATGTCTAACCCTACTCTACCCATTATGCCTAACCCTACCCTACCCATTATGCCTAACCCTACCCTACCCATTATGCCTAACCCTACCCTACTCATTATGTCTAACCCTACCCTACCCATTATGTCTAACCCTACCCTACCCATTATGTCTAACCCTACCCTACCAATTATGCCTAACCCTACGCTACCCATTATGTCTAACCCTACCCTACTCATTATGTCTAACCCTACCCTACCCATTATGCCTAACCCTACCCTACCCATTATGCCTAACCCTACCCTGCCCATTATGTCTAACCCTACCCTACCCATTATGCCTAACCCTACCCTACTAACCCTACCCTACCCATTATGTCTAACCCTACCCTACCCATTATGCCTAACCCTACCCTACCCATTCTACCTAACCCAACCCTACCCATTATGCCTAACCCTACCCATTATGCCTAACCCTGCCCATTATGCCTAACCCTACCCATTATGCCTAACCCTACCCATTATGCCTAACCCTACCCTACCCATTATGTCTAACCCTACCTTACCCATTATGTCTAACCCTACCCTACCCATTATGTCTTACCATACCCATTATGTCTAACCCTACCCTACCTATTATGCCTAACCCTACCCTACCCATTATGCCTAACCCTACCCTACCCATTATGCCTAACCCTACCCTACCCATTATGTCTAACCCTACCCTACCCATTATGTCTAACCCTACCCTACCCATTATGCCTAACCCTACCCTACCCATTATGCCTAACCCTACCCATTATGCCTAACCCTACCTTACCCATTATGTCTAACCCTACCCTACCCATTATGTCTAACCCTACCTTACCCATTATGTCTAACCCTACCTTACCCATTATGTCTAACCCTACCCTACCCATTATGTCTAACCCTACCCTACCCATTATGTCTAACCCTACCCTACCCATTATGTCTAACCCTACCCTACCCATTATGTCTAACCCTACCCTACCCATTATGCCTAACCCTACGCTACCCATTATGCCTAACCCTACCCTACCCATTATGTCTAACCCTACCCTACCCATTATGCCTAACCCTACCCTACCCATTATGCCTAACCCTACCCATTATGCCTAACCCTATCCTACCCATTAAGCCTAACCCTACCCATTATGCCTAACCCTACCCCCATTATGTCTAACCCTACCCTACCCATTATGTCTAACCCTACCCTACCCATTATGCCTAACCCTACCCTACCCATTATGTCTAACCCTACCTTACCCATTATGCCTAACCCTACCTTACCCATTATGCCTAACCCTACCCTACCCATTATGTCTAACCCTACCCTACCCATTATGCCTAACCCTACCCATTATGCCTAACCCTACCCTACCCATTATGTCTAACCCTACCCTACCCATTATGTCTAACCCTACCCTACCCATTATGCCTAACCCTACCCTACCCATTATGTCTAACCCTACCCTACCCATTATGTCTAACCCTACCCATTACGTCTAACCCTACGCTACCCATTATGCCTAACCCTACGCTACCCATTATGTCTAACCCTACCCTACTCATTATGTCTAACCCTACCCTACTCATTATGTCTAACCCTACCCTACCCATTATGTCTAACCCTACCCTACCCATTATGCCTACCCTACCCATTATGCCTAACCCTACCCTACCCTACCCATTATGCCTAACCCTACCAATTATGTCTAACCCTACCCATTATGCCTAACCCTACCCATTATGTCTAACCCTACCTTACCCATTATGTCTAACCCTACCTTACCCATTATGTCTAACCCTACCCTACCCATTATGCCTAACCCTACCCTACCCATTATGCCTAACCCTACCCTACCCATTATGCCTAACCCTACCCTACCCATTATGCCTAACCCTACCCATTATGTCTAACCCTACCCTACCCATTATGTCTAACCCTACCCTACCCATTATGTCTAACCCTACCCTACTCATTATGTCTAACCCTACCCTACCCATTATGTCTAACCCTACCCTACCCATTATGCCTAACCCTACCCTACCCATTACGTCTAACCCTACGCTACCCATTATGCCTAACCCTACGCTACCCATTATGTCTAACCCTACCCTACTCATTATGTCTAACCCTACCCTACCCATTATGTCTAACCCTACCCTACCCATTATGCCTAACCCTACCCTACCCATTATGCCTAATCCTACCCTACCCATTATGTCTAACCCTACGCTACCCATTATGTCTAACCCTACCCTACTCATTATGCCTAACCCTACCCTACCCATTATGTCTAACCCTACCCTACCCATTATGTCTAACCCTACCCATTACGTCTAACCCTACGCTACCCATTATGCCTAACCCTACGCTACCCATTATGCCTAACCATACGCTACCCATTATGCCTAACCCTACCCTACCCATTATGCCTAACCCTACCCTACCCATTATGTCTAACCCTACCCTACCCATTATGTCTAACCCTACCCTACCCATTATGTATAACCCTAACCCATTATGCCTACCCTACCCATTATGCCTAACCCTACCCTACCCATTATGCCTAACCCTACCCATTATGCCTAACCCTACCAATTATGTCTAACCCTACCTTACCCATTATGTCTAACCCTACCTTACCCATTATGTCTAACCCTACCTTACCCATTATGTCTAACCCTACCCTACCCATTATGCCTAACCCTACCCTACCCATTATGCCTAACCCTACCCTACCCATTATGCCTAACCCTCCCTACCCATTAAGCCTAACCCTACCCATTATGTCTAACCCTACCCTACCCATTATGTCTAACCCTACCCATTATGTCTAACCCTACCCTACTCATTATGTCTAACCCTACCCTACCCATTATGTCTAACCCTACCCTACCCATTATGCCTAACCCTACCCATTACGTCTAACCCTACGCTACCCATTATGCCTAACCCTACGCTACCCATTATGTCTAACCCTACCCTACTCATTATGTCTAACCCTACCCTACCCATTATGTCTAACCCTACCCTACCCATTATGCCTAACCCTACCCTACCCATTATGCCTAATCCTACCCTACCCATTATGTCTAACCCTACGCTACCCATTATGTCTAACCCTATCCTACTCATTATGCCTAACCCTACCCTACCCATTATGTCTAACCCTACCCTACCCATTATGTCTAACCCTACCCATTACGCCTAACCCTACGCTACCCATTATGCCTAACCCTACGCTACCCATTTATGTCTAACCCTACCCTACCCATTATGTCTAACCCTACCCTACCCATTATGTCTAACCCTACCCTACCCATTATGTCTAACCCTACCCTACCCATTATGTCTAACCCTACCCTACCCATTATGTCTAACCCTACCCTACCCATTATGCCTAACCCTACCCTACCCTACCCATTATGCCTAACCCTACCCTACCCATTATGCCTAACCCTACCCTACCCATTATGCCTAACCCTACCTTTATGTCTATTATGCCTAACCCTACCCTACCCATTATGTCTAACCCTACCTTACCCATTATGTCTAACCCTACCCTACCCATTATGTCTAACCCTACCCTACCCATTATGTCTAACCCTACCCTACCCATTATGCCTAACCCTACGCTACCCATTATGTCTAACCCTACCCTACCCATTATGTCTAACCCTACCCTACTCATTATGTCTAACCCTACCCTACCCATTATGTCTAACCCTACCCTACCCATTATGTCTAACCCTACCCTACCCATTATGCCTAACCCTACCCTACCCATTATGTCTAACCCTACCCTACCCATTATGTCTAACCCTACCCTACCCATTATGCCTAACCCTACCCTACCCATTATGCCTAACCCTACCCATTATGTCTAACCCTACCCTACCCATTATGTCTAACCCTACCCTACCCATTATGCCTAACCCTACCCTACCCATTATGCCTAACCCTACCCTACCCATTATGTCTAACCCTACCCTACCCATTATGCCTAACCCTACCCTACCCATTATGCCTAACCCTACCCATTATGCCTAACCCTGCCCATTATGCCTAACCCTACCCATTATGCCTAACCCTACCCATTATGTCTAACCCTACCTACCCATTATGTCTAACCCTACCTTACCCATTATGTCTAACCCTACCCTACCCATTATGTCTTACCCACCCATTATGTCTAACCCTACCCTACCTATTATGCCTAACCCTACCCTACCCATTATGCCTAACCCTACCCTACCCATTATGCCTAACCCTACCCTACCCATTATGTCTAAACCTACCCTACCCATTATGTCTAACCCTACCCTACCCATTATGCCTAACCGTATCCTACCCATTATGCCAAACCTACCCATTGTGCCTAACCCTACCTTACCCATTATGTCTAACCCTACCCTACCCATTATGTCTAACCCTACCTTACCCATTATGTCTAACCCTACCTTACCCATTATGTCTAACCCTACCCTACCCATTATGTCTAACCCTACCCTACCCATTATGTCTAACCCTACCCTACCCATTATGTCTAACCCTACCCTACCATTATGCTAACCCTACCCTACCCATTATGCCTAACCCTACGCTACCCATTATGCCTAACCCTACCCTACCCATTATGTCTAACCCTACCCTACCCATTATGCCTAACCCTACCCTACTCATTATGCCTAACCCTACCCATTATGCCTAACCCTACCCTACCCATTAAGCCTAACCCTACCCATTATGTCTAACCCTACCCTACCCATTATGTCTAACCCTACCCTACCCATTATGTCTAACCCTACCCTACCCATTATGCCTAACCCTACCCTACCCATTATGTCTAACCCTACCCTACCCATTATGCCTAACCCTACCCTACCCATTATGTCTAACCCTACCCTACCCATTATGTCTAACCCTACCCTACCCATTATGCCTAACCCTACCCATTATGCCTAATCCTACCCTACCCATTATGTCTAACCCTACGCTACCCATTATGTCTAACCCTACCCTACTCATTATGCCTAACCCTACCCTACCCATTATGTCTAACCCTACCCTACCCATTATGTCTAACCCTACCCATTATGTCTAACCCTACGCTACCCATTATGCCTAACCCTACGCTACCCATTATGTCTAACCCTACCCTACCATTATGTCTAACCCTACCCTACTCATTATGTCTAACCCTACCCTACCCATTATGTCTAACCCTACCCTACCCATTATGCCTACCCTACCCATTATGCCTAACCCTACCCTACCCTACCCATTATGCCTAACCCTACCAATTATGTCTAACCCTACCTTACCCATTATGTCTAACCCTACCCACCCATTATGTCTAACCCTACCTTACCCATTATGTCTAACCCTACCTTACCCATTGTCTAACCCTACCCTACCCATTATGCCTAACCCTACCCTACCCATTATGCCTAACCCTACCCTACCCATTATGCCTAACCCTACCCTACCCATTATGCCTAACCCTACCCTACCCATTATGCCTAACCCTACCCATTATGCCTACCCATTATGTCTAACCCTACCCTACCCATTATGTCTAACCCTACCCTACCCATTATGTCTAACCCTACCCTACCCATTATGTCTAACCCTACCCTACCCATTATGCCTAACCCTACCCTACCCATTATGTCTAACCCTACCCTACCCATTATGCCTAACCCTACCCTACCCATTATGTCTAACCCTACCCTACCCATTATGTCTAACCCTACCCTACCCATTATGCCTAACCCTACCCTACCCATTATGTCTAACCCTACCCTACCCATTATGTCTAACCCTACCCATTACTAACCCTATTTATGCCTAACCCTACGCTACCCATTATGCCTAACCATACGCCTACCCATTATGCCTAACCCTACCCTACCCATTATGCCTAACCCTACCCTACTTTATGTCTAACCCTACCCTACCCATTATGTCTAACCCTACCCTACCCATTATGTATAACCCTACCCTACCCATTATGCCTACCCTGCCCATTATGCCTAACCCTACCCTACCCATTATGCCTAACCCTACCACCCTAACCCTACCCATTATGCCTAACCCTACCCTACCCATTATGTCTAACCCTACCCTACTCATTATGTCTAACCCTACCCTACCCATTATGTCTAACCCTACCCTACCCATTATGTCTAACCCTACCCTACCCATTATGTCTAACCCTACCCTACTCATTATGTCTAACCCTACCCTACCCATTATGCCTAACCCTACGCTACCCATTATGCCTAACCCTACCCTACCCATTATGTCTAACCCTACCCTACCCATTATGCCTAACCCTACCCTACCCATTATGTCTAACCCTACCCTACCCATTATGTCTAACCCTACCCTACCCATTATGCCTAACCCTACCCTACCCATTATGCCTAACCCTACCCTACCCATTATGTCTAACCCTACCCTACTCATTATGTCTAACCCTACCCTACCCATTATGCCTAACCCTACCCTACCCATTATGCCTAACCCTACCCATTATGTCTAACCCTACCCTACCCATTATGCCTAACCCTACCCTACCCATTATGTCTAACCCTACCCTACCCATTATGCCTAACCCTACCTACCCATTATGCCTAACCCTAACCTACCCATTATGCCTAACCCTACCCTACCCATTATGCCTAACCCTACCCATTATGCCTAACCCTGCCCATTATGCCTAACCCTACCCATTATGCCTAACCCTACCCATTATGTCTAACCCTACCTTACCCATTATGTCTAACCCTACCTTACCCATTATGTCTAACCCTACCCTACCCATTATGTCTTACCATACCCATTATGTCTAACCCTACCCTACCCATTATGCCTAACCCTACCCTACCCATTATGCCTAACCCTACCCTACCCATTATGCCTAACCCTACCCTACCCATTATGTCTAACCCTACCCTACCCATTATGTCTAACCCTACCCTACCCATTATGTCTAACCCTATCCTACCCATTATGCCTAACCCTACCCATTGTGCCTAACCCTACCTTATTATGTGTCTAACCCTACCCTACCCATTATGTCTAACCCTACCTTACCCATTATGTCTAACCCTACCTTACCCATTATGTCTAACCCTACCCTACCCATTATGTCTAACCCTACCCTACCCATTATGTCTAACCCTACCCTACCCATTATGTCTAACCCTACCCTACCCATTATGTCTAACCCTACCCTACCCATTATGCCTAACCCTACCCTACCCATTATGCCTAACCCTACCCTACCCATTATGTCTAACCCTACCCTACCCATTATGCCTAACCCTACCCTACTCATTATGTCTAACCCTACCCTACCCATTATGTCTAACCCTACCCTACCCATTATGTCTAACCCTACCCTACCCATTATGCCTAACCCTACGCTACCCATTATGTCTAACCCTACCCTACCCATTATGCCTAACCCTACCCTACCCATTATGCCTAACCCTACCCTACCCATTATGCCTAACCCTACCCTACCCATTATGCCTAACCCTACCCTACCCATTAAGCCTAACCCTACCCATTATGTCTAACCCTACCCTACCCATTATGTCTAACCCTACCCTACCCATTATGCCTAACCCTACCCTACCCATTACGTCTAACCCTACGCTACCCATTATGCCTAACCCTACGCTACCCATTATGTCTAACCCTACCCTACCCATTATGTCTAACCCTACCCTACCCATTATGTCTAACCGTATCCTACCCATTATGCCTAACCCTACCCATTGTGCCTAACCCTACCCACCCATTATGTCTAACCCTACCCTACCCATTATGTCTAACCCTACCTTACCCATTATGTCTAACCCTACCCTACCCATTATGTCTAACCCTACCTTACCCATTATGTCTAACCCTACCCTACCCATTATGTCTAACCCTACCCTACCCATTATGTCTAACCCTACCCTACCCATTATGTCTAACCCTACCCTACCCATTATGCCTAACCCTACCCTACCCATTATGCCTAACCCTACCCTACCCATTATGTCTAACCCTACCCTACCCATTATGCCTAACCCTACCCTACTCATTATGTCTAACCCTACCCTACCCATTATGTCTAACCCTACCCTACCCATTATGTCTAACCCTACCCTACCCATTATGCCTAACCCTACGCTACCCATTATGTCTAACCCTACCCTACTCATTATGTCTAACCCTACCCTACCCATTATGCCTAACCCTACCCTACCCATTACGCCTAACCATATCCTACCCATTATGCCTAACCCTACCCTACCAATTATGCCTAACCCTACCCATTATGTCTAACCCTACCCTACCCATTATGCCTAACCCTACCCTACCCATTATGCCTAACCCTACCCTACCCATTATGTCTAACCCTACCCTACCCATTATGCCTAACCCTAACCTACGCATTATACCTAACCCTACCCTACCCATTATGCCTAACCCTACCCATTATGCCTAACCCTGCCCATTATGCCTAACCCTACCCATTATGCCTAACCCTACCCATTATGTCTAACCCTACCTTACCCATTATGTCTAACCCTACCTTACCCATTATGTCTAACCCTACCCTACCCATTATGTCTTACCATACCCATTATGTCTAACCCTACCCTACCCATTATGCCTAACCCTACCCATTATGTCTAACCCTACCTTACCCATTATGCCTAACCCTACCCATTATGTCTAAACCTACCCTACCCATTATGTCTAACCCTACCCTACCCATTATGCCTAACCGTATCCTACCCATTATGCCTAATCCTACCCTTTGTGCCTAACCCTACCTTACCCATTATGTCTAACCCTACCTTACCCATTATGTCTAACCCTACCTTACCCATTATGTCTAACCCTACCTTACCCATTATGTCCAACCCTACCCTACCCATTATGCCTAACCCTACCCTACCCATTATGCCTAACCCTACCCTACCCATTATGTCTAACCCTACCCTACCCATTATGTCTAACCCTACCCTACCCATTATGTCTAACCCTACCCATTATGTCTAATCCTACCCATTATGTCTAACCCTACCCTACCCATTATGTCTAACCCTACCCATTATGTCTAACCCTACCCATTATGTCTAACCCTACCCATTATGTCTAACCCTACCCTATCCATTATGTCTAACCCTACCCTACCCATTATGTCTAACCCTACCTTACCCATTATGTCTAACCCTACCTTACCCATTATGCCTAACCCTATCCTACCCATTATTTCTAACCCTACCCTACCCATTATGTCTAACCCTACCCATTATGTCTAACCCTACCCATTATGTCTAACCCTACCCTACCCATTATGTCCAACCCTACCTTACCCATTATGTCTTACCCTACCCTACCCATTATGCCTAACCCTACGCTACCCATTATGTCTAACCCTACCCTACCCATTATGTCCTACCCTACCCTACTCATTATGTCTAACCCTACCCTACCCATTATGCCTAACCCTACGCTACCCATTATGTCTAACCCTACCCTACCCATTATGCCTAACCCTACCCATTGTGCCTAACCCTACCTTACCCATTATGTCTAACCCTACCTTACCCATTATGTCTAACCCTACCTTACCCATTATGTCTAACCCTACCTTACCCATTATGTCCAACCCTACCTTACCCATTATGTCTAACCCTACCTTACCCATTATGCCTAACCCTACCCTACCCATTATGCCTAACCCTACCCTACCCATTATGTCTAACCCTACCCTACCCATTATGTCTAACCCTACCCTACCCATTATGTCTAACCCTACCCTACCCATTATGTCTAATCCTACCCATTATGCCTAACCCTACCCTACCCATTATGTCTAACCCTACCCATTATGTCTAACCCTACCTTACCCATTATGTCTAACCCTACCTTACCCATTATGTCTAACCCTACCCTACCCATTATGTCTAACCCTACCTTACCCATTATGTCCAACCCTCCTACCCATTATGCCTAACCCTACCCTACCCATTATGTCCAAACCTACCCATTATATTATTATGTTATATTATGTCTAACCCTACCCATTGTCTAACCCTACCCTACCCATTATGTCTAACCCTACCCACCCATTATGTCTAACCCTACCTACCCATTATGTCTAACCCTACCCTACCCATTATGTCTAACCCTACCCTACCCATTATGTCTAACCCTAACCTACCCATTATGCCTAACCCTACCCATTATGTCTAACCCTACCCTACCCATTATGCCTAACCCTACCCTACCCATTATGTCTAACCCTACCCTACCCATTATGCCTAACCCTACCCTACCCATTATGTCTAACCCTACCCTACCCATTATGCCTAACCCTACCCATTATGCCTAACCCATTATGCCTAACCCTACCCATTATGCCTAACCCTACCCATTATGTCTAACCCTACCCTACCCATTATGTCTAACCCTACCCTTATGTCTAACCCTACCCTACCCATTATGTCTAACCCATTATGTCTAACCCTACCCTACCTATTATGTCTAACCCTACCCTACCCATTATGCCTAACCCTAACCTACCCATTATGCCTAACCCTACCCTTCCCATTATGTCTAACCCTACCCTACCCATTATGACTAACCGTATCCTACCCATTATGCCTAACCCTACCCATTGTGCCTAACCCTACCTTACCCATTATGTCTAACCCTACCTTACCCATTATGTCTAACCCTACCTTACCCATTATGTCTAACCCTACCTTACCCATTATGTCTAACCCTACCTTACCCATTATGTCCAACCCTACCTTACCCATTATGCCTAACCCTACCCATTATGCCTAACCCTACCCTACCCATTATGTCTAACCCTACCCTACCCATTATGTCTAACCCTACCCTACCCATTATGTCTAACCCTACCCTACCCATTATGTCTAATCCTACCCATTATGCCTAACCCTACCCTACCCATTATGTCTAACCCTACCTTACCCATTATGTCTAACCCTACCCTACCCATTATGTCTAACCCTACCCATTATGTCTAACCCTCCTCTACCCATTATGTCTAATCCTACCCATTATGCCTAACCCTACCCTACCCATTATGTCTAACCCTACCCATTATGTCTAACCCTACCCATTATGTCTAACCCTACCTTACCCATTATGTCTAACCCTACCCTACCCATTATGTCTAACCCTACCCTACCCATTATGTCTAACCCTAACCTACCCATTATGCCTAACCCTACCCTACCCATTATGCCTAACCCTACCCATTATGTCTAACCCTACCCATTATGTCTAACCCTACCCTACCCATTATGTCTAACCCTACCCTACCCATTATGTCTAACCCTACCCTACCCATTATGCCTAACCCTACGCTACCCATTATGTCTAACCCTACCCTACTCATTATGTCTTACCCTACCCTACCCATTATGCCTAACCCTACGCTACCCATTATGCCTAACCCTACCCTACCCATTATGTCTAACCCTACCCTACCCATTATGTCTAACCCTACCCTACCCATTATGTCTAACCCTACTCTACCCATTATGTCTATCCCTACCCTACTCATTATGTCTAACCCTACCCTACCCATTATGCCTAACCCTACCCTACCCATTACGCCTAACCATATCCTACCCATTATGCCTAACCCTACCCTACCAATTATGCCTAACCCTACCCATTATGTCTAACCCTACCCTACCCATTATGCCTAACCCCACCCTACCCATTATACCTAACCCTACCCATTATGCCTAACCCTACCCATTATGCCTAACCCTGCCCATTATGCCTAACCCTACCCATTATGCCTAACCCTACCCATTATGTCTAACCCTACCTTACCCATTATGTCTAACCCTACCTTACCCATTATGTCTAACCCTACCCTACCCATTATGTCTTACCATACCCATTATGTCTAACCCTACCCTACCCATTATGCCTAACCCTACCCTACCCATTATGCCTAACCCTACCCTACCCATTATGTCTAAACCTACCCTACCCATTATGTCTAACCCTACCCTACCCATTATGCCTAACCGTATCCTACCCATTATGCCTAATCCTACCCTTTGTGCCTAACCCTACCTTACCCATTATGTCTAACCCTACCTTACCCATTATGTCTAACCCTACCTTACCCATTATGTCTAACCCTACCTTACCCATTATGTCTAACCCTACCTTACCCATTATGTCCAACCCTACCCTACCCATTATGCCTAACCCTACCCTACCCATTATGTCTAACCCTACCCTACCCATTATGTCTAACCCTACCCTACCCATTATGTCTAACCCTCCTCTACCCATTATGTCTAATCCTACCCATTATGCCTAACCCTACCCTACCCATTATGTCTAACCCTACCCATTATGTCTAACCCTACCCATTATGTCTAACCCTACCTTACCCATTATGTCTAACCCTACCTTACCCATTATGTCTAACCCTACCCTACCCATTATGTCTAACCCTACCCTACCCATTATGTCTAACCCTAACCTACCCATTATGCCTAACCCTACCCTACCCATTATGCCTAACCCTACCCATTATGTCCCCTACCCATTATGTCTAACCCTACCCATTATGTCTAACCCTACCCTACCCATTATGTCTAACCCTACCCTACCCATTATGCCTAACCCTACGCTACCCATTATGTCTAACCCTACCCTACTCATTATGTCTTACCCTACCCTACCCATTATGCCTAACCCTACGCTACCCATTATGCCTAACCCTACCCTACCCATTATGTCTAACCCTACCTTACCCATTATGTCTAACCCTACCTTACCCATTATGTCCAACCCTACCTTACCCATTATGTCTAACCCTACCCTACCCATTATGTCTAACCCTACCCTACCCATTATGTCTAACCCTACCCTACCCATTATGTCTACCCCTACCCTACCCATTATGTCTAACCCTACCCTACCCATTATGTCTAACCCTACCCATTATGTCTAACCCTACCCTACCCATTATGTCTAACCCTACCCTATCCATTATGTCTAACCCTACCCCTACCCATTATGTCTAACCCTACCCTACCCATTATGTCTAACCCTACCTTACCCATTATGTCTAACCCTACCCTACCCATTATGTCTAACCCTACCCTACCCATTATGTCTAACCCTAACCTACCCATTATGCCTAACCCTACCCTACCCATTATGCCAAACCCTACCCTACCCATTATGCCTAACCCTACCCTACCCATTATGCCTAACCCTACCCATTATGCCTAACCCTGCCCATTATGCCTAACCCTACCCATTATGCCTAACCCTACCCATTATGTCTAACCCTACCTTACCCATTATGTCTAACCCTACCTTACCCATTATGTCTAACCCTACCTTACCCATTATGTCTAACCCTACCCTACCCATTATGTCTAACCCTACCCTACCCATTATGCCTAACCCTACCCTACCCATTATACCTAACCCTACCCTACCCATTATGCCTAACCCTACCCATTATGCCTAACCCTGCCCATTATGCCTAACCCTATTATGTCTAACCCTACCTTACCCATTATGTCTAACACTACCTTACCCATTATGTCTAACCCTACCCTACCCATTATGTCTTACCATACCCATTATTTCTAACCCTACCCCTATTATGCCTAACCCTACCCTACCTATTATGCCTAACCCTACCCTACCTATTATGCCTAACCCTACCCTACCTATTATGCCTAACCCTACCCTACCCATTATGCCTAACCCTACCCTACCCATTATGTCTAACCCTACCCTACCCATTATGTCTAACCCTAACCTACCCATTATGCCTAACCCTACCCTACCCATTATGCCTAACCCTACCCCCATTATGTCTAACCCTACCCATTATGTCTAACCCTACCCATTATGTCTAACCCTACCCTACCCATTATGTCTAACCCTACCCTACCCATTATGCCTAACCCTTATGTCTACGCTACCCATTATGTCTAACCCTACCCTACTCATTATGTCTTACCCTACCCTACCCATTATGCCTAACCCTACGCTACCCATTATGCCTAACCCTACCCTACCCATTATGTCTAACCCTACCCTACCCATTATGTCTAACCCTACCCTACCAATTATGCCTAACCCTACGCTACCCATTATGTCTAACCCTACCCTACTCATTATGTCTAACCCTACCCTACCCATTATGCCTAACCCTACCCTACCCATTATGTCCCTAACCATATCCTACCCATTATGCCTAACCCTACCCTACCATTATGCCTAACCCTACCCATTATGTCTAACCCTACCCTACCCATTATGTCTAACCCTACCCTACCCATTATGCCTAACCCTACCCTACCCATTATGTCTAACCCTACCCTACCCATTATGCCTAACCCTACCCTACCCATTATGTCCTAACCCTACCCTACCCATTATGCCTAACCCTACCCATTATGCCTAACCCTACCCTACCCATTATGCCTAACCCTACCCATTATGCCTAACCCTACCCATTATGTCTAACCCTACCTTACCCATTATGTCTAACCCTACCCTACCCATTATGTCTTACCATACCCATTATGTCTAACCCTACCCTACCCATTATGCCTAACCCTACCCTACCCATTATGCCTAACCCTACCCTACCCATTATGTCTAACCCTACCCTACCCATTATGTCTAACCCTACCCTACCCATTATGCCTAACCCTATCCTACCCATTATGCCTAACCCTACCCATTATGTCTAACCCTACCTTACCCATTATGTCTAACCCTACCTTACCCATTATGTCTAACCCTACCTTACCCATTATGTCTAACCCTACCTTACCCATTATGTCCAACCCTACCTTACCCATTATGTCCAACCCTACCTTACCCATTATGCCTAACCCTACCCTACCCATTATGCCTAACCCTACCCTACCCATTATGTCTAACCCTACCCTACCCATTATGTCTAACCCTACCCTACCCATTATGTCTAATCCTACCCATTATGCCTAACCCTACCCTACCCATTATGTCTAACCCTACCCATTATGTCTAACCCTACCCATTATGTCTAACCCTACCTTACCCATTATGTCTAACCCTACCTTACCCATTATGTCTAACCCTACCCTACCCATTATGTCTAACCCTACCCTACCCATTATGCCTAACCCTACCCTACCCATTATGCCTAACCCTACCCTTTATGTCTAACCCTACCCATTATGTCTAACCCTACCCTACCCATTATGTCTAACCCTACCCTACCCATTATGTCTAACCCTACCCTACCCATTATGTCTAACCCTACCCTACCCATTATGCCTAACCCTACGCTACCCATTATGTCTAACCCTACCCTACTCATTATGTCTACCCTACCCTACCCATTATGCCTAACCCTACCCTACCCATTATGTCTAACCCTACCTTACCCATTATGTCTAACCCTACCTTACCCATTATGTCCAACCCTACCTTACCCATTATGCCTAACCCTACCCTACCCATTATGTCTAACCCTACCCTACCCATTATGTCTAACCCTACCCTACCCATTATGTCTAACCCTACCCTACCCATTATGTCTAACCCTACCCATTATGCCTAACCCTACCCTACCCATTATGTCTAACCCTACCCTACCCATTATGTCTAACCCTACCCTACCCATTATGTCTAACCCTACCCTACCCATTATGTCTAACCCTACCCTACCCATTATGTCTAACCCTACCCTACCCATTATGTCTAACCCTACCTTACCCATTATGTCTAACCCTACCCTACCCATTATGTCTAACCCTTTATGTCTAACCCTACCCTACCCATTATGTCTAACCCTACCCTACCCATTATGCCTAACCCTACCCTACCCATTATGTCTAACCCTACCCTACCCATTATGTCTTACCCTACCCTACCCATTATGCCTAACCCTACGCTACCCATTATGCCTAACCCTACCCTACCCATTATGTCTAACCCTACCCTACCCATTATGTCTAACCCTACCCTACCCATTATGCCTAACCCTACCCTACCCATTATGTCTAACCCTACCCTACCCATTATGTCTAACCCTACCCTACCCATTATGTCTAACCCTACCCTACCCATTATGTCTAACCCTACCCTACCCATTATGTCTAACCCTACCCATTATGCCTAACCCTACCCTACCCATTATGTCTAACCCTACCCTACCCATTATGTCTAACCCTACCCATTATGTCTAACCCTACCCTACCCATTATGTCTAACCCTACCCTATCCATTATGTCTAACCCTACCCTACCCATTATGTCTAACCCTACCTTACCCATTATGTCTAACCCTACCTTACCCATTATGTCTAACCCTACCCTACCCATTATGTCTAACCCTACCCTACCCATTATGTCTAACCCTAACCCTACCCATTATGCCTAACCCTACCCTACCCATTATGCCTAACCCTACCCTACCCATTATGCCTAACCCTACCCTACCCATTATGCCTAACCCTACCCATTATGCCTAACCCTACCCATTATGCCTAACCCTACCCATTATGCCTAACCCTACCCATTATGTCTAACCCTACCTTACCCATTATGTCTAACCCTACCTTACCCATTATGTCTAACCCTACCTTACCCATTATGTCTAACCCTACCCTACCCATTATGTCTAACCCTACCCTACCCATTATGCCTAACCCTACCCTACCCATTATGCCTAACCCTACCCTACCCATTATGCCTAACCCTACCCATTATGCCTAACCCTGCCCATTATGCCTAACCCTACCCATTATGTCTAACCCTACCTTACCCATTATGTCTAACACTACCTTACCCATTATGTCTAACCCTACCCTACCCATTATGTCTTACCATACCCATTATTTCTAACCCTACCCTACCTATTATGCCTAACCCTACCCTACCTATTATGCCTAACCCTACCCTACCTATTATGCCTAACCCTACCCTACCTATTATGCCTAACCCTACCCTACCCATTATGCCTAACCCTACCCTACCCATTATGTCTAACCCTACCCTACCCATTATGTCTAACCCTACCCATTATGCCTAACCCTACCCTACCCATTATGCCTAACCCTACCCATTATGTCTAACCCTACCCATTATGTCTAACCCTACCCATTATGTCTAACCCTACCCTACCCATTATGTCTAACCCTACCCTACCCATTATGCCTAACCCTACGCTACCCATTATGTCTAACCCTACCCATTATGTCTTACCCTACCCTACCCATTATGCCTAACCCTACGCTACCCATTATGCCTAACCCTACCCTACCCATTATGTCTAACCCTACCCTACCCATTATGTCTAACCCTACCCTACCAATTATGCCTAACCCTACGCCCCATTATGTCTAACCCTACCCTACTTTATGTCTAACCCTACCCTACCCATTATGCCTAACCCTACCCTACCCATTATGCCTAACCATATCCTACCCATTATGCCTAACCCTAACCCTTATGCCTAACCCTACCCATTATGTCTAACCCTACCCTACCCATTATGTCTAACCCTACCCTACCCATTATGCCTAACCCTACCCTACCCATTATGTCTAACCCTACCCTACCCATTATGCCTAACCCTACCCTACCCATTATACCTAACCCTACCCTACCCATTATGCCTAACCCTACCCATTATGCCTAACCCTGCCCATTATGCCTAACCCTACCCATTATGCCTAACCCTACCCATTATGTCTAACCCTACCTACCCATTATGTCTAACCCTACCTTACCCATTATGTCTAACCCTACCCTACCCATTATGTCTTACCATACCCATTATGTCTAACCCTACCCTACCCATTATGCCTAACCCTACCCTACCCATTATGCCTAACCCTACCCTACCCATTATGTCTAAACCTACCCTACCCATTATGTCTAACCCTACCCTACCCATTATGCCTAACCGTATCCTACCCATTATGCCTAATCCTACCCTTTGTGCCTAACCCTACCTTACCCATTATGTCTAACCCTACCTTACCCATTATGTCTAACCCTACCTTACCCATTATGTCTAACCCTACCTTACCCATTATGTCCAACCCTACCCTACCCATTATGCCTAACCCTACCTTACCCATTATGCCTAACCCTACCCTACCCATTATGCCTAATCCTACCCTACCCATTATGTCTAACCCTACCCTACCCATTATGTCTAACCCTACCCTACCCATTATGTCTAATCCTACCCATTATGCCTAACCCTACCCTACCCATTATGTCTAACCCTACCCACTATGTCTAATCCTACCCATTATGTCTAACCTACCTTACCCATTATGTCTAACCCTACCTTACCCATTATGTCTAACCCTACCCTACCCATTATGTCTAACCCTACCCTACCCATTATGTCTAACCCTAACCTACCCATTATGCCTAACCCTACCCTACCCATTATGCCTAACCCTACCCATTCTGTCTAACCCTACCCATTATGTCTAACCCTACCCTACCCATTATGTCTAACCCTACCCTACCCATTATGCCTAACCCTACGCTACCCATTATGTCTAACCCTACCCTACCCATTATGTCTTACCCTACCCTACCCATTATGCCTAACCCTACGCTACCCATTATGCCTAACCCTACCTTACCCATTATGTCTAACCCTACCTTACCCATTATGTCCAACCCTACCTTACCCATTATGCCTAACCCTACCCTACCCATTATGTCTAACCCTACCCTACCCATTATGTCTAACCCTACCCTACCCATTATGTCTAACCCTACCCTACCCATTATGTCTAACCCTACCCTACCCATTATGTCTAACCCTACCCATTATGCCTAACCCTACCCTACCCATTATGTCTAACCCTACCCTACCCATTATGTCTAACCCTACCCATTATGTCTAACCCTACCCTACCCATTATGTCTAACCCTACCCTACCCATTATGTCTAACCCTACCTACCCATTATGTCTAACCCTACCTTACCCATTATGTCTAACCCTACCTTACCCATTATGTCTAACCCTACCCTACCCATTATGTCTAACCCTAACCTACCCATTATGTCTAACCCTACCCTACCCATTATGCCTAACCCTACCCTACCCATTATGCCAAACCCTACCCTACCCATTATGCCTAACCCTACCCTACCCATTATGCCTAACCCTACCCATTATGCCTAACCCTGCCCATTATGCCTAACCCTACCCATTATGCCTAACCCTACCCATTATGTCTAACCCTACCTTACCCATTATGTCTAACCCTACCTTACCCATTATGTCTAACCCTACCTTACCCATTATGTCTAACCCTACCCTACCCATTATGTCTAACCCTACCCTACCCATTATGCCTAACCCTACCCTACCCATTATACCTAACCCTACCCTACCCATTATGCCTAACCCTACCCATTATGCCTAACCCTGCCCATTATGCCTAACCCTACCCATTATGTCTAACCCTACCTTACCCATTATGTCTAACACTACCTTACCCATTATGTCTAACCCTACCCTACCCATTATGTCTTACCATACCCATTATTTCTAACCCTACCCTACCTATTATGCCTAACCCTACCCTACCCATTATGCCTAACCCTACCCTACCTATTATGCCTAACCCTACCCTACCTATTATGCCTAACCCTACCCTACCCATTATGCCTAACCCTACCCTACCCATTATGTCTAACCCTACCCTACCCATTATGTCTAACCCTACCCATTATGTCTAACCCTACCTTACCCATTATGTCTAACCCTACCTTACCCATTATGTCTAACCCTACCCTACCCATTATGTCTAACCCTACCCTACCCATTATGTCTAACCCTAACCTACCCATTATGCCTAACCCTACCCTACCCATTACGCCTAACCATATCCTACCCATTATGCCTAACCCTACCCTACCAATTATGCCTAACCCTACCCTACCCATTATGTCTAACCCTACCCTACCCATTATGCCTAACCCTACCCTACCCATTATGCCTAACCCTACCCTACCCATTATGTCTAACCCTACCCTACCCATTATGCCTAACCCTACCCTACCCATTATACCTAACCCTACCCTACCCATTATGCCTAACCCTACCCATTATGCCTAACCCTGCCCATTATGCCTAACCCTACCCATTATGCCTAACCCTACCCATTATGTCTAACCCTACCTTACCCATTATGTCTAACCCTACCTTACCCATTATGTCTAACCCTACCCTACCCATTATGTCTTACCATACCCATTATGTCTAACCCTACCCTACCCATTATGCCTAACCCTACCCTACCCATTATGCCTAACCCTACCCTACCCATTATGCCTAACCCTACCCTACCCATTATGCCTAAACCTACCCTACCCATTATGTCTAACCCTACCCTACCCATTATGCCTAACCGTATCCTACCCATTATGCCTAACCCTACCCATTGTGCCTAACCCTACCCATTATGTCTAACCCTACCCTACCCATTATGTCTAACCCTACCTTACCCATTATGTCTAACCCTACCTTACCCATTATGTCTAACTCTACCCTACCCATTATGTCTAACCCTACCTTACCCATTATGCCTAACCCTACCCTACCCATTATGTCTAACCCTACCCTACCCTTATATTAAGATCAAAAAGCATATATTTTTTATAGGGTTAAGGTTAGGTTTAAAATCAGATTTTAAGAAGATACATTTTTAGAAATAGGCAGGGTTTATGACTGTGGCTGTAACTAGTGACTGTATCTTCATATATGGCCTATCTGGGCTAAGAGAGATTGCTATATCCCATATATATGAGGGTTCATCAGAGTGGCATATAGAGAGAGATAGAGAAATCATTATATCTGTGTCATTATAAGGTCTATGACAGCATGGGCAGCGCCATTGAGGCTACAACCCATAGGAATCCCCACCCAGTTGACTACTTTAAAATGGTGGAAGCATAGTGGAAGCACTCAATGATGCTGCCATGCTATGTTTAAACAGGAAAAGACTAATGTTAGCACACATTTTAGTTCTGGGTAAATTTTAGCGGAATAAACTCCAGTTTCTGATGACTCCACCAATGGAGTGGAGCAGAGACCAGGCTTTGTGGAATCTAGCTCCGACGACACCGATTCACCCAAGGTCAATATCATGAAATGCCTACCTTGTACCTATGTTTGTCCTCTGTAGTTGCGTGCCTTTCTTTGTTTGCTTAAATCCATACTTTTTCAATAAATGTTAATCAAATACAACCATGTTTCCTTGTTAAGATTCAATTGGCACATGCACATTTGTGCTGAGCTGCCTTCTTAGAGCAACAGTAATAAGCAAACAGTTGATGGTTGTATTTGATTTACATTTATAGAAAAAGTATGGATTTAAGCAAACAAAGGCATGCAACTACAGAGGACAAACATAGGTACAAGGTAGGCATTTCGTAATACTTTCTTTTTTTAAGTATTGACCTTGGATGAATCGATGTAGTCGGAACTAGATTCCACAAAGCCTGGTCTCTGCTCCACTCCGTTGGTGGAGTCATCAGAAGCTTCCTTCACCACGGAGTGGACTTCAGTCTGCTAGGTAAATTACAGCGCTTCAGAGGGTCAAGGTTAGGGTGAGGTTCAGGGTTTGACTTGCTAGATGTACAGTAGTAGTCGCCCTTAACCACAAAGCTAGTATCAGATGTCCCTACTCCAATCCTAGTTAAATAAAGGTTAAAAAACAAACAAACAAACATGGAAACCATGTGTTTTATGTATTTGATACCATTCCACTTATTCCGCTTCAGTCATTACCACAAGCCCGTCCTCCCCAATTAAGGTGCCACCAACCTCCTGTGCCACACACACTACCTCAGACATGGTTGTAATTGTAAACGGCTTCTGGTAGCTCTACTGTAAGTCGTGAGGTGGAGGGACCACCACGGGCCACTCGTGTAGGCAATTCATGAAAATCATAGCTGTCAGGATCAAACGAGAGAGACACTTCCTGATTGGGTCAGGTGACAACTCAAGGCATGCCGCGAGGAGGGTGGCTCTGTCTAAAGGGGACTGAGTAGGTAGAAGAAGTTGCCACTAACCACTGATACCAGGGTCAGATATTTTTCAACATCCTAAAGTTCAACCAGGTAGGCTAGTTGAAAACAAGTTCTCATTTACAACTGCGACCTGGCCAAGATAAAGCATAGCAGTGTGACACAAACAACAACAACACAGAGTTATACATGGAATAAACAAACATACAGTCAATAATACAATAAAGTCTATATACAGTGTGTGCAAATGAGGTAGGATAAGGGGGTGGCAAAATTGGCAAAATTATTACAGTATAGCATTAAACACTGGAGTGATGGATGTGCAGAAGATGAGTGTGCAAGTAGTGGTACTGGGGTGCAAAGGAGCAAAATAAATAACAATATGGTGATGAGGTAGTTGGATGGGCTATTTACAGGTGCAGTGATCTGTTAGTTGCTCTGACAGCTGGTGCTTAAAGCTAGTGAGGGAGATATGAGTCTCCAGCTTCAGTGATTTTTGCAGTTCTTTCCAGTCATTGGCAGCAGAGAACTGGAAGGAAAGGCAGCAGAAGGAGGAATTGGCTATGGGTGTGACCAGTGAAATATATCTGCTGGAGAGCGTGCTGCGGGTGGGTGCTGATATGGTGACCAGTGAGCTGAGATAAGGCGGGGATTTACCTAGCAACAACTTATAGATGACCTGGAGCCAGTGGGTTTGGCGACGGATATGAAGCGAGGGACAGCCAACGAGAGCATACAAGTCGCAGTGGTGGGTAGTATATGGGACTTTGGTGACAAAACGGATGGCACTGTGAAATCAAGGATCGGTAGGATAGTCAGTTTTACGGGGGTATGTTTGGCAGCATGAGTGAAGGAGGCTTTGTTGTGAAATTGGAAGCCGATTCTAGATTTAATGGTATGAATGAATGAATGAATTAAACTGAACAGAGAAAGTAGAATACCTCGACATTGCTTTCATCTCAGCTGTCGGGAGGCAGCCCAAACCTAGGCTCCCTGACTTGCACGGCTACACTCCTGGAGAAAATGGACGGAAAATAAAATGAACAGTTGTGCTCTGGGTACTGTATCATTATCACAACAAAGCGAGGGGGTGGGGAGCCCTGACATCGGAGGACGGGCACATCTGGAGTTCATTAATCAGCCGGTGAATGACGGATACTTTCTATTCAGCCGGCCGACACATGCAAGTCGCTGGTGACTAGTGGAAATGACATCATCAGGATGAATTGGCCTTTTCCTGGGCTTTGGAACTCATTTGGGTTGAGGGTGGCCCATCTTAGTGCCCTGAATAAGGACATGCTGTCCACTCCAGACTATTAGTTACCTAAATTGCTCCCATTTAGTACAGTGACCTCTGGCGTGGTGGTACAGTAAAGTATAATAATATTAGGAAATACACAAAGTTTACTAGAATGGTATATATTTAAATGAGAATAGACATATCAGCCGTTTTGTATCTTGACATCTGCAAGTTTCTAATGTTGGCCAGGCTCCTGCATGGATCTTTGCAAGTGGCCTGTTACTGACTACCATTCCAGTTGTTCTTCCCTACCTGTTCCTGTGTGGTCAAATTATAAGCTTTGGACTTCTGTCTCTATCAGGGCCCTAGTCAATTTACCTTCTCCTCCAGACCTCACCCACTCACCTCTACCCCTCTGCACCCCACTCCTCTCTTGAAGGGTGCTGTTTTCCCTGTTTGCCGGTGGGCCAGCAGTAATTATTCAGATCCCCTGTCATTTCCTGGAGCCCTCTGAAGTGGTTAAAGAGAGGGAGAAGGAAGAGAGGAGGGTTGAGGGGATACATAGAGGAGAGGGGGTGGTAGAGAAGGAGGAATGGAATGATGAGGGGATGGAGGTTTGGTGAGGGTACATGCATAGAGGTGAAGAGAGTAGAGCAGCTGAGCTGACTTCGTCTCCATTTGCCTTCATTTAGAAATGCCTAAAGGAAGCAATTACATGGGAAGTAGAGAGATAGATGTAGAAAACTAAATCAACAGCAGGTTGGCCATTATCAACAACTCTTGAATTGATCAGAGCTATCAAGGGGGTAGATAGAACATTGCAATATGAAGTCAGAGATTGGGTTAGCGTTCCCGGTTTGGAATATTTACAACTTGTTACATAATGCTCACCCAAAAACAGCCCTAATTAGTGAAAGCAGGCAGAAATAATTTGAATATCTTAAGAAATTCATTCAGAATAAAGGTATTCCATCAAAAATGTAAAAAATATCCTAATTTAAAAATACTACTTTTCTTTCAATTCAATTATGGGGGAAAATAAATAACACAAACTGTATTTGAAGTTGCGGACTCATCTGATTTATAAAGGAAGTAAGAATACTAACCAACATCAATACAATAATTGACTTTATTTCGACCTGGCTTATCAAAATCCACCCATTTTTCTACACGTTTAAATCGTCTTGGCTTAAATCCTTAATTGCTGAAGAAAGTCAGTCAGTCATCCTTCCAAAAGCAACACACCAACTCACCAAGGCTAAACAGCATGCCGGAGCTCTGTGAACATGAAGATGTTTATTTAAACCTGTTTAGGCCTTCCGTCATTCCGACCTTACAGACACAGAGTCTCTGATGTTGCTTTTCATGTAGACTAGACTATTCACCAAATAATACACTGTAGACACTGTAGATTATTATATTGATGAAAGCAAAACATTGTGAAGTCATCATGCCCAATTATTTCGAGGGAAGGAGGAGTTGTGGTGGATGCACTTTATTGCACACATAAGTAAGTCATGTACTTTTAATGTGTACTCAATCAACTAACAGCTTTGATTTCAATGAGTGATGTGACCATTGTTTTGTGGTGAGGAGACTAATCAGATTATCCAAATTAACAGACCTTGCAGGTTTCTACAGACCTCTAGATCCAAGTGGTCATACTGTATATGCCTGTTTTCTGCTAAGTGAATGGGTGTGTTACACAATATAGGCTAGTACAGTACAGTAGGCAACAAAGGGGAACATACCTATTCTCTTTAGCAAAATAGATTTTTAGCTCAATGAGAATACAATATGGATAAATAAAGATGGAATTGAAATACCTATGTAGCTACAGTGGTAAGCTACCTACAACTATGAGGCCCCACACAGTACATCTACAGCACACCACCCATTTACTCCACCTACAGTCCACCCAGCATCACCATTACTGATACAACCAAACATCGCTACAGCACTGTATAACTGCACGGATGCTACAGTTCCATGTTGTTTCCCACAGGGCCCGCGATGTGATTGGCCTAGAGAGTAGTGTTATTGCAGCAGGGGAAGATCTGATTGGCAGGTCCTTGTTGTTGGCAAGCTGGGTGGCTGTGGCTGTCAGGCCTGTGAGTGGGGATGAAAGCATGGGGAGCGGAGTGCCATGTTGCCAGATGGATCCACTGATAGCAGCCATTCATCTCCATGGGGCAGAACGAGGCAGAAAGAGAGCCAGGCACGCTAGGCTTTTTATATCTTCTAACTGCCAGGAGGCCCCAGACTAAACCAGATGGAAAATGCTTCATGGCTTCATGTTACCACAGGTCTTGGAATAGTCACTGTTACTGACATAAAGTGAGTCTCAGTGAGGAAGATGCCACTGTTTGGAGACCTTTAGGAGCTCTCCAGAGAGTTGTGTGATGACATACTGCTCAGACAACACTTAGATCCCTGCCTTGGCTCAGCTGGTGATAGAGGGGTGTTGTGTGTGTGTGTGTGTGTGTGTGTCTGCTCCTATGCGTAAAAAAAATACCTCATAGGACAGACCTGTGTTTAAAAAAAAATCCTAACAGTGAAAGTTCAACAAAGATCACCTTTCAGTAGCTACTATAGTTGTGTATGATTGTGTATGCCGACTGTGCTTCCCAATAGCTACTGTAATTGTGCATGATTGTGTATGGCGACTGTGTTTCCCAATAGCTACTGTAATTGTGCATGATTGTGTATGGCGACTGTGTTTCCCAATAGCTACTGTAATTGTGCATGATTGTGTATGGCGACTGTGTTTCCCAATAGCTACTGTAATTGTGCATGATTGTGTATGGCGACTGCTTCCCAATAGCTCCTGTAATTGTACATGATTGTGTATGGCGACTGTGCTTCCCAATAGCTACTGTAGTTGTGCATGATTGTGTATGGCGACTGTGCTTCCCAATAGCTACTGTAGTTGTGCATGATTGTGTATGGCGACTGTGCTTCCCAATAGCTACTGTAATTGTGCATGATTGTGTATGGCGACTGTGCTTCCCAATAGCTACTGTAATTGTACATGATTGTGTATGGCGACTGTGCTTCCCAATAGCTACTGTAGTTGTGCATGATTGTGTATGGCGACTGTGCTTCCCAATAGCTACTGTAATTGTGCATGATTGTGTATGGCGACTGTGCTTCCCAATAGCTACTGTATTTGTGCATGATTGTGTATGGCGACTGTGCTTCCCAATAGCTACTGTAGTTGTGCATGATTGTGTATGGCGACTGTGCTTCCCAATAGCTACTGTAATTGTGCATGATTGTGTATGGCGACTGTGCTTCCCAATAGCTACAGTAATTGTACATGATTGTGTATGGCGACTGTGCTTCCCAATAGCTACTGTAGTTGTGCATGATTGTGTATGGCGACTGTGTTTCCCAATAGCTACAGTAATTGTGCATGATTGTGTATGGCGACTACTTCCCAATAGCTCCTGTAATTGTGCATGATTATGTATGGCGACTGTGCTTCCCAATAGCTACTGTAATTGTACATGATTGTGTATGGCGACTGTGTTTCCCAATAGCTACTGTAATTGTGCATGATTGTGTATGGCGACTGTGTTTCCCAATAGCTACTGTAATTGTGCATGATTGTGTATGGCGACTGTGTTTCCCAATAGCTACTGTAATTGTGCATGATTGTGTATGGCGACTGTGTTTCCCAATAGCTACTGTAATTGTGCATGATTGTGTATGGCGACTGCTTCCCAATAGCTCCTGTAATTGTGCATGATTATGTATGGCGACTGTGCTTCCCAATAGCTACTGTAATTGTACATGATTGTGTATGGCGACTGTGCTTCCCAATAGCTACTGTAATTGTGGATGATTGTGTATGGCGACTGCTTCCCAATAGCTCCTGTAATTGTGCATGATTATGTATGGCGACTGCTTCCCAATAGCTCCTGTAATTGTGCATGATTATGTATGGTGACTGTGCTTCCCAATAGCTACTGTAATTGTACATGATTGTGTATGCCGACTGTGCTTCCCAATAGCTACTGTAATTGTGCATGATTGTGTATGGCGACTGCATCCCAATAGCTACTGTAATTGTACATGATTGTGTATGGCGACTGTGCTTCCCAATAGCTACTGTAATTGTACATGATTGTGTATGGCGACTGTGCTTCCCAATAGCTACTGTAATTGTAGATGATTGTGTATGGCGACTGTGCGTCCCAATAGCTACTGTAATTGTACATGATTGTGTATGGCGACTGTGCTTCCCAATAGCTACTGTAGTTGTGCATGATTGTGTATGGCGACTGTGCTTCCCAATAGCTACTGTAATTGTGCATGATTGTGTATGGCGACTGTGCTTCCCAATAGCTACTGTAGTTGTGCATGATTGTGTATGGCGACTGTGCTTCCCAATAGCTACTGTAATTGTGCATGATTGTGTATGCCGACTGTGTTTCCCAATAGCTACTGTAATTGTGCATGATTGTGTATGGCGACTGTGCTTCCCAATAGCTACTGTAGTTGTGCATGATTGTGTAAGGCGACTGTGCTTCCCAATAGCTACTGTAATTGTGCATGATTGTGTATGGCGACTGTGCTTCCCAATAGCTACTGTAATTGTGCATGATTGTGTATGGCGACTGTGCTTCCCAATAGCTACTGTAATTGTGCATGATTGTGTATGGCGACTGTGCTTCCCAATAGCTAATGTAATTGTGCATGATTGTGTATGCCGACTGTGCTTCCCAATAGCTACTGTAATTGTGCATGATTGTGTATGGCGACTGTGTTTCCCAATAGCTACTGTAATTGTGCATGATTGTGTATGGCGACTGTGTTTCCCAATAGCTACTGTAATTGTGCATGATTGTGTATGGCGACTGTGTTTCCCAATAGCTACTGTAATTGTGCATGATTGTGTATGGCGACTGTGTTTCCCAATAGCTCCTGTAATTGTGCATGATTGTGTATGGCGACTGTGTTTCCCAATAGCTACTGTAATTGTGCATGATTGTGTATGGCGACTGTGCTTCCCAATAGCTACAGTAATTGTACATGATTGTGTTTGGCGACTATGTTTCCCAATAGCTACTGTAATTGTGCATGATTGTGTATGGCGACTGTGTTTCCCAATAGCTACTGTAATTGTGCATGATTGTGTATGGCGACTGTGTTTCCCAATAGCTACTGTAATTGTGCATGATTGTGTATGGCGACTGTGTTTCCCAATAGCTACTGTAATTGTGCATGATTGTGTATGGCGACTGTGTTTCCCAATAGCTCCTGTAATTGTGCATGATTGTGTATGGCGACTGTGCTTCCCAATAGCTCCTGTAATTGTGCATGATTGTGTATGGCGACTGTGCTTCCCAATAGCTCCTGTAATTGTGCATGATTGTGTATGGCGACTGTGTTTCCCAATAGCTCCTGTAATTGTGCATGATTGTGTATGGCGACTGTGTTTCCCAATAGCTCCTGTAATTGTGCATGATTGTGTATGGCGACTGTGCTTCCCAATAGCTCCTGTAATTGTGCATGATTGTGTATGGCGACTGTGCTTCCCAATAGCTCCTGTAATTGTGCATGATTGTGTATGGCGACTGTGTTTCCCAATAGCTCCTGTAATTGTGCATGATTGTGTATGGCGACTGCTTCCCAATAGCTCCTGTAATTGTGCATGATTGTGTATGCCGACTGTGCTTCACTAAGAAGGACTAACATTGATCCAGTAAAGAATTCTAACACAACCAAAAATATGTATTTACAAATCTGTGTTCAATTACACTCTTAATAATCCATCAAAAGCAGGATTTACTCTTGCAAGCAAATGTAAGTGTTGATTTTTAAGGGGTAGCTTCAAAGTGCTTTCTGTCATTTTATTGACTAATGCACTTGTCTTACGAGAAACGAAAAGCTCAAAAGGCACATCCTAAGAACTTTGTTATGCTTTCCATTGTGCCCACGGTAATCTTTTAAGCTCATGCACTGTTACTGTTTGTTTATCATATCATATCTTAAACTGCTTTCCTCTTAAGTCCTCATCACTCATAAACTCATAACAGTGAGAGAGGAATGTCTTTGAAGGGAGGTCAATTTGTCTTTCTTGTCCATTCATTCTCTGTCTCTTTCTCACTCCCCCCATCTCTCTCTGACTCTCTTTGACATGTCATTCTGCTTCCTCTGATTTCTGAAATGGAGTAACGCCAATAAAATCTTGTTTTTGTATTTTTGTCCTGTTTTACGTTGGTCTGTCCCGGCAGCTAGGGAGTAATGTTTGCCCGCACGCTATTGAAGGAAATTGGTAAATAGCAGGTGCTAAGTGACAGGCTATTTCAGGCCTGGCAAATGGTCTAAACAAACTGAGATAATCGGGTAAACCTCTGGGTTACTCACAAATAATGTTTTGGGTGTTTGGCTTCTTGAACAAAAGCGTCAATCAACGGGAGTGGGGACAATGTCAGTTAAACACAACTTGGAAGTCTTTGTGTCGACTGTTTTTACAATTGCCCAGACAACTCATATCATTACTCACATTGACCAATCTGATCAAATGCATATGGAGTAGCCTATTTAATATGATTAAAGTACAGGGTTTGTGCTTGTACTTTCAGGTATGTGCGTGTTAGTTGTTTGAGTCTATCTGCAATTGTTTTATATGGTGAACTTAAAGACCCTCTTGACTATATCTGAAAACTCTCAGGCACACACATTGACAGATACACCCATTAATACGAACACACAGATATCCAGGGTGTTTGTGTTTGTCTACGCTGCTGTTGACTCTGAAGGTGTATGGATGAACAGGATAGGAGGCTAGGTCAGAGGTTACCCTGTGTTGTCATGAGGGGTTAGAAAATATGTTTTTGACCCACTCCACTGCACAGAGTCTTTTCAGAGGGAAGAAAACCTAGTCCTGGTTTGAGTCTTTTCAACAGAGATGTGGAATCGAGTCACGTGACTTGGACTGGAGTACTATTCGAGTCTCAAATTTTGACTTGGCAAAAAGAAAAAGTACTTGCCACTTGACTTCGACTTGAGTATCTATGACTTGTGACTTAACTTGGACTTGTGCTGTATAACTCGAAAGACTTGTTTTTCATCTCGCACACTATGTAAGCCTATATGTGCTTCATATCGGAGTGCTGCAGGTTCTTTGCGTTCTGTTCTGTTTCTTGACCAATCAGATTCACGGAAATCACAGGTTGAGCAGGCAGGGCGCAAAGCACGTCATCTAGCAAAGTGTGCACTGCTCCACTGTCCTGCGGTATTCATTTAGCAAACTTGATAACACATCACTCCCGATATACACAAGCAAGAACTCTTCACAAAAATATTGCAGCAGCATACACTAAACTGTTTGGGAAGAAAACAAGACGATTTCTCAGTCTGATCAACTAGGCAACTGATAACGCCCTGTCCCCACTTGTCCTCTGGCCAGGGTAAATGAAGTGGTAATGTTATGTAGCCTATTTATTACCCATTTATTTGTGTTTGGAGAAAATATGAACGTGATCAAATTTGGTTTAGGCTATATTTAAACTGCATCTGGCTGAGTACCTGAGCTACCTTGACCTTTTCAATCATATTATTAACTGAAATTAATCCGACAACACGATACGGATTACATAAATAGACTGTGTGAATTGCTTTTTAATTGGGGTTGCATAGGCCTATATGATGCAAACCTGCACAAAGCAAGCTCAGCCTTGTGAGTTATATTGTCCAATTGTGACTGTGTAAAGGAAAGTCTAGTCTTAAAATTTAAATTAATATTGACAAGTATAAGGTTGCTGCAGTTTGACAGGGTTTCCTCCCTAGGGCCAGGAGTTTTTACAGAATGTCTTTATGTGACCTGTTTAGAAAATAGCTGTATATCTAGGGGGCTGGTAGCCCAGTGGTTAAGAGCATTGGGCCAGTAACTGAAAGGTCAATGGTTCAACTCTCTGAGCTGACTAGGTGGAAAATCTCTCTGTGCCTTTCTGCATTGCTTGCTGTTTTAGGCTGGGTTTCTGTATTGCTCTTTGTGACATCAGCTGATGTAAAAAGGGTTTTATAAATACATTTGATTGATTGAGCAAGGCAGCTAAGCCTAATTGCTCCTGTAAATTGCTCTGGATAAGAGTGTCTGCTGAAATATAAATCTGGTCCCACTCCCATCATTGCCCATGTAAATACGACTATTAATTAATCACAGTTAGATTACAAGATTAGGAAAAACTCTGTGGTGCCACCTCTGAAATTGGCATAACACATTTAACCATTGACTTGAGGACTGGAAACGCAAAATTAGGGACTTGTTAGTTGAGCTGTGGGCTTTACTTGAGACTTGCCCATTATTACTTGGGACTTGATTCGAGACTCGAATCTTGAGACTTGCTTAGGACTTGCAAAATTGTAACTCGGTCCCCTCTCTGCTTTTCAATAAGAAGTGCATTGCTATACCATGACAACAGTAAATAAAACTGGTGCATGTTAAACCTGTCAATGTTACAATTCGTCACTTCATAGTCAATTTGTGGATTAGTTGTTTTCTCTGATTTCTATTCAGTGAACCTGCCATCTGCAGAAAGCTGTGTAAGTAATTCATGAACAACAGTTTGGTTTACTTTAATTAATTTGCAGCAATAATACTTCAAGGCCCAGTGAGGTCAAAAACATGATATTTCTGTGTTTGATATATAAACTCAGAAAGAAAAGAAACGTCCTCTCACTGTCAACTGCGTTTATTTTCAGCAAACTTAACATTTGTAAATATTTGTATGAACATAAGAAGATTCAACAACTGAGACATAAACTGAACCAGTTCCACAGACATGTGACTAACAGAAATTTAATAATGTGTCCCTGAACAAAGGGGGTTCAAAATCAAAAGTAACAGTCAGTATCTGGTGTGGCCACCAGCTGCATTAAGTACTGCAGTGCATCTCCTCATGGACTGCACCAGATTTGCCTGTTCTTACTGTGAGATGTTACCCCACTCTTCCACCAAGGCACCTGCAAGTTCCCAGATATTTCTGGGGGGGAATGGCCCTAGCCGTCACCCTCCGATCCCAGACGTGCTCAATGAGATTGAGATCCGGACTCTTCGCTGGACATGGCAGAACACTGACATTCCTGTCTTGCAGGAAATCACACACAGAACGAGCAGTGTGGCTGGTGGCATTGTCATGCTGGAGGGTCATGTCAGGATGAGCCTGCAGGAAGGGTACCACATGAGGGAGGAGGATGTCTTCCCTGTAATGCACAACGTTCAGATTGCCTGCAGTGACAACAAGCTCAGTCCGATGATGCTGTGACAAACCGCCCCAGACCATGACGGATCCTCCACCCTGGTGAGACAAAACCGCGACTCGTCAGTGAAGAGCACTTTTTGCCAGTCCTGTCTGGTCCAGTGACGGTGGGTTTGTGCCCATAGGCGACGTTGTTGCCGGTGATGTCTGGTGAGGACCTGCCTTACAACAGGCCTACAAACCCTCAATCCAGCCTCTCTCAGCCTATTGCGGACAGTCTGAGCACTGATGGAGGGATTGTGCGTTCCTGGTGTAACTCGGGCAGTTGTTGTTGCCATCCTGTACCTGTCCCACAGGTGTGATGTTCAGATGTACCGATCCTGTGCAGGTGTTGTTACACGTGGTCTGCCACTGCGAGGACGATCAGCTGTCCGTCCTGTCTCCCTGTAGCTCTGTCTTAGGCGTTTCACGGTACGGACATTGCAATTTATTGCCCTGGCCACATCTGCAGTCCTCATGCCTCCTTGCAGCATGCCTAAGGCACGTTCACGCAGATGAGCCGGGACCCTGGGCATCTTTATTTAGCTGTTTTTCAGAGTCAGTAGAAAGGCTTCTAGTGTCCTAAGTTTTCATAACTGTGACCTTAATTGCCTACCGCCTGTAAGCTGTTAGTATCTTAACGACCGTTCCACAGGTGCATATTCATTAATAGTTTAGGCTTAATTGAACAAGCTTGGGAAATAGTGTTTAAACCCTTTACAATGAAGATCTGTGAAGTTATTTGGATTTTTACAAATTATCCTTGAAAAACAGGGTCCTGAGAAAGGGACGTTTCTTTTTTTGTTGATTTTATTTCCACACTAGGTTGGAATAATACTGTGAAATTGTGATAAATTATTGCAATGCCATTTTCGTGTTAGAGCGGTTTGAAAGTGGTTTTTGGTGGGATAGAGTTTTGGACTATCTGGTGACATCACAACTTTTGAAAAATAAATTAATCTATTTTAACACTCTGCCTCATTGAATCTGAGGAGAGTCCTGGAGAGAAACGATCCCTTTCTGACAATCAACCAACATTCTGCTGGGAGCCAGCTCCTGTGCTCATGTCCAGACATGCCACCCTTCCCCAAAACTGTTTAGACAGATGGCAGCTCATGATAAATGAGATGAAAGTTTTTTCATACTAAAATAAATATTTCTCACAGTTCGGAGTAATCAACAGAATCACATGTGCATGCGCGTTGAACTGTGAACTTTGGCTATATCAAAGTCACTGCAATGTGAAGACTTACAGTGGCTTCAGAAATTATTCAACACCCTTCATTTATTTATGCACATTTGTTTATGCAAATTAAATATCTCATTTACATAAGTAGTCAATACATGTTAGAATCACCTTTGGCAGAAATTACAGCTGTGAGTCTTTTTGGGTAAGTCTCTAAGAGCTTTGCACACCTGGATTGTAAAATATTTGCACATCATTATTAAAACAATTCTTCAGCCATTTTCAAGTCTTGCAATAGATTTTCAAGTCAATTTAAGTCAAAACTGTAACTAGGCCACTCAGGAACATTCAATGTCATCTTGGTAAGCAACTCCAGTGTATATTTGGCCTTGTGTTTTAGGTTATTTTCCTGCTGAAAGGTGAATTTGTTTCCCAGTGTCTCTTGGAATGCAGACTGGACCAGGTTTTCCTCTCGGATTTTGCCTGTGCTTAGCACTATTCCATTTGTTTTTATCCTAAAAAACTCCCTAGTCCTTGCCATAACATGATGCAACCACCACTATGCTTGAAAATATGAAGAGTGGTATTCAGTGACATAACGCTTTGTATTCAGGACATAAAGTACATTTCTTTGCCAAATGTTTTGCAGTTTTACTATTATAGTATTTTAGGTTTTATAATCTATAGAATAACTACTAATAACTGGACAGGAGAGGGGAGCTCCATGTAGTAACTTTACTAATCCAAAACATTGTAGTACAACACAGGGGCATGTTTGAGGCAGCACGTTCTATCAACTTATCAAAGTTAGTAGGTCACATGATTAACCAATCAGGTAAGTGATAATTGTATCTAAGCATATTACCATGTTAATAGACAAATCTATTACACTTTTTCCACATTTTGTTACTTTAAAACCTTATTCTAAAATGTATTAAATAGTTTTTTCCCCTCATCAATCTACACACAAAGCCCAATAATGACAAAGCAAAAACAGGTTTTTTGAAATGCTTGTAAATGTATTACAAATAAAAAACTGAAATATCATATTTACATAACTATTCAGTACTTTGTTGAAGCACCTTTGGCAGCGATTACAGCCTCGAGTCTTCTTGGGTATGACACTACAAGCTTGGCACACCTGTATTTGGGGAGTTTCTCCCATTCTTCTCTGCAGATCCTCTCAAGCTCCGTCAGGTTGGATGGGGAGCGTTGCTATACACCTATTTTCAGGTCTCTCCAGAGATGTTCGATCTGGTTCAAGTTCAGGCTCTGGCTGGTCCACTCAAGGACATTGAGAGACTTGTCAGAAGCCACTACTGTGTTGACTTGGTTGTGTGCTTAGGGTCGTTGTCCTGTTGGAAGGTGAGCCTTCAGCCCAGTCTGAGGTCCCGAGCACTCTGGCAGGTTTTTATCAAGGATCTCTCTGTCCCTGCCACTGAAAAACATCCCCACAGCATAATGCTGCCACCACCATGC
Source organism: Oncorhynchus keta (assembly GCF_023373465.1). Taxonomy (NCBI): domain Eukaryota; kingdom Metazoa; phylum Chordata; class Actinopteri; order Salmoniformes; family Salmonidae; genus Oncorhynchus; species Oncorhynchus keta. The sequence continues at coordinate 18,306,420 of NC_068435.1, forward strand.
TTCACCGTATGGATGGTATTGGCCAGGTGATGAGCGGAATCTGGTTTCCTCAAGATGTGACGCTTGGCTTTCAGGCCAAATAGTTCTATCCTTGTTTCATCAGACAAGAGAATCTTGTTCCTGTTGGTCTGAGAGTCCTTTAGGTGCCTTTTGGCAAACTTCAAGTGGGCTGTCATGTGCCTTTTACTGAGGAGTGGCTTCCGTCTGGCCACTCTACCATAAAGACCTGATTATTGGAGTGCTGCAGAGATGTTTGTCCTTCTGGAAGGTTCCCTATCTCCACAGAGGAACTCTGGAGCTCTGTCAGAGTGACCATCGGGTTCTTGTTTACCTCCCTGACCAAGGCTCCAAGGTTCCAAACTTCTTTCATTTAAAAATGATGGAGGCCACTATGTTCTTGGACCTTCAATGCTGCAGAATTTTTTGGTACCCTTCCCCAGATCTGTTCCTCAACACAATCCTGTCTCGGAGCTCTGCGGACAATTCCTTCAACCTCATGGCTTGGTTTTTACTCTGACATGCACTATCAACTGTGGGACCTTAAATAGACAGGTGTGGAACTTTCCAAGTCATGTCCAATCAATCACCACAAGGGAACACCAATCAAGTTGTAGAAACATCTCAAGCATGATAAATGGAAACAGGATGCACCTGAGCTCAATTTCGAGTCTAATAGCAAAGGGTCTGAACTTCTGTAAATAAGGTATTTCTGTTTTTGCCAAAATATATATATATTTTTAACTGTTTTTGCTTTGTTATTGTGGAGCATTGTTTGTAGATTGATTCAATTATTTATTTTCATACATTTCAAAATAAGGTGTAATGCAACAAAATGTGGAAAAGTGAAGGTTTCTGAATGCACTGTAAGCTCCGCAGTCTAAGTGATGGCACTCCTTGAGTTTACTGGAGCTGGATTTGGTACCTTTCAAGTGCTGGCTGTGCAACTTGACTTGGGCTGAGGTTGCTTTCTGGGAACGTTGGTGAGCAGTCAGGACCAGAGCTGTCCGTGGGATATCGGGGATGTCCTCTGGGGTTGACCACTCATTTTGAAATCGGAATAGACCAACTGGAGTCCATTATCAGAGACGATTTCTTTGCACAATCCGTAGGCTGTGAACAGGCTTTGTAACTATTCAATGACGTTTGATGATGTCATGTGAAAAACTTCCAACCCCTTTGAATGACTGTCAATCACTAAAAAGTACTTCTTGTCCTTTACAGCGAAGTCGATGTGAATTCTCTGCCACACCCTTTTGGGGTATCTCCAAACATGAGGTGGTGAGACAACTGGCATCTTCTGTACTGCTTGGCAGATTTGACAACTCTGCACTTTCTTCTCTATGTCACTGTCCAATCCTGGCCACCAGATATAGCTACGGGCTAAGGCCTTCATCCGACAGATGCCAGGATGTTCATGGTAAAAGTCCTGCAACAGTCTCTATCTGTGTGATGGGGGTATGATCACTTGCAAACCCCAGAGTGCACAGCTTTGATCTTCAGACAACTCGTGTCTTCATCTGTCACGTGACTTGGCCACCCATTGGGTCCCAAGATAGCCAGCAAAGGCTTGTGATTTGTGATTAATGTGAACTTTGTCCTTATAGGTATTTCTTGAACTTCTTGAGTCTTCTTCAATCTGGGTGTAATTATTTTCTGCGTCTGGTAGCATCCATGAAGCAAATGCAATGGGTTTTTCTTCTCCATTGTCCATGATGTGGGAGACCATGCCGCCCACAACATATGTTGATGCGTTGCAGGCAAGTCTCGGGTCGTTGGGTGTCGCAGTGCACCAGGACATTACTCTGTAGAAACAGCTGTTTGCTTTTCTCAAATGCTGCGTCGCATGCGGCAGTACAACTACAACCTTCTACTCAACAGGTTGTGCAACGGCTGGAGCAAGGTTGACAGGTTTGATAGGAATCTGCCATAATAGTTTATATAATAATAATAGCAGGCCTAGGAACGACTAAAGTTCTGTTACGTTGGTTGGCTTGGGTGTTTTATGATGGGTGCAACTTTTCCGTCTGTGTGATGCAGTCCTTCCTTGTCAATCTGATGACCCAAGTACTCCAAGGTGTTTTGTAAAAGTGTGCACTTTGAGTTTCACTCGTACCCCGTACTTCTTCAGACGTTTGAGCACTTCATACAGCTTTTTCAGATGTTCCTCCTTAGAACCAGCCGTGATGAGGATGTCATCCAGGAAACGGGTGACATGTTCGATTCCTTGTAGGATCTGGTCCATGACCGACTGACAGATTGAAGGAGCACTTGAGACACTATAGCTGAGGTGATGATACCTGTACAACCCACAGTGAGTGTTGATTGTCAGATATTTCTCAGAAACTGTGTCCAACTGGAACTGCTGGTAGGTGTGCGAGAGATCCAATTTGCTGAATGATGTTCCTCCAGCTAGTGTAGTGAACAGGTCCCCCGTGTTTGGTAAGGGGTAAGTCTCCTCTTCCACGCTCTGGTTAATGGTGACCTTACAAGTGCCACATACCCAATGGATTTGTCACTCCTTGGAACGATGACTATTGGCGCGCCCAGTCACTCCTTTCGACTCTGGCGTTGATCTTTGTCTCCTCCAGCATATCCAACTCTTTGTCCACTGCTTGTTCAATGCGTATGGCACTGGTCTTGCCTTCTGGAAAATGGGATGAGCGTCAGCACGTGTTCTGATCTTTGCTTGGAAATCTTTGATGAAATGTGTCCCTTCCGAAAACACTACCTGATGGCGCTGTAGTACAGCTTTGACTGTCAGTCTGTGTCTGTCACAGCCCTTTCCAATTAAAAGATGTTCAACTGTATTTCCTCTTGCCAGTTATGGCCCATCAGTGCAGGTCTGTCTCCTTTAATAATTATCAACGGCAAAGTCTCTTTATTTCCTGTACTGCACTGGCACTTTAACATGCCCAAAGGGATTTTTTCACCTGAGGAGGCAGTCAGCTGTAACTGCGTTTTCTTTGACATTCACTGTAATGCCCTTTTTCCCATTGGAATTAGTGTTAATTATATACACCCAAACAACTCTGAATCATCGTCATTACTCTTGTCATTGCTCTCAGCAGTATCAACATGCTGTGTCTGTCCTGCTCTGCGGTTCCTACATGCATGGTTGCTGACCAGCATTCTTTTGCCTTTTTTTGCCTTGGATTCTTTTTCTCTCAATTGTCATTGCTGCTGTTGAATTGTCCTTTTTACACTCCTGGTAAATCTTTGAGCATTTTTATTCACTGCATTTACTGATTGAGCCACTTTTGCTTTCCCTAAAATCACCAGTGGTTTTGGTTTGTAGTGAGCTCGCAACACTAGTTTCAGTTCCCCATAGGGCAACGTACTTAGTGTATCAGGTATGATCAGATTCTTTAATAATCCATCTGTTTCAGCATCAATCACAGAAACACACTGACCATTTTGTTGGCTTTAATATAATTTGTAAACATCCATAGCTTCAAACGCTCAAGATAACTTTCAAAATCCTCCCGCAATTATTTGTACTTGTCACTTGTGCTCCCTCTCCGGCTTCTAGGTCACCAGGCTGCTCGTTATGGCGCACACCTGCGCATCATCAGACTCAACAGGACTCCATCACGTCCTTGATTACCTGCCCTATATATGTCACTCCCTTCCTTCCCCAGGCGTCATTGTTTCTGAGTCGGTTTCCTTGCTGTTTGTGTTTCTTGTTTTGTTCATTTGTTTATTAAATGATGCCTGAACTTGGTTCCCGACTCCCAGCGCCCACGTTACAGTACTAGTTCACTAGAGGTTGCCGCTGGAGGATGAAGACAGAAACCACAGCAGGATGGTCTGCTCAGCACAGCTCCTGCATAAATCTGAGCACTGCGCACATACGAACATTTACAACATGAACATGAAAAATAAAATAAAACCTGAGTGGCAGTACTTCATAGGTCAATCAATTTTTATTTCACTCTTCACCTCAGGCACAGGCTTAGTTAAATACACAAAACATTGGTCTTGAAGGTAAAGTTGTTAGGAGTAGAGCAGCTTTGCTGCTTCAGGTTGGCTCTTCGGTTGGTAGCCTTTTTGATTAAACCACAGCATTTATTTACAAGTTCCTTCCTTGTCAAAGACAACTCCATCTATTTTAGCTAAAACACCGCTCTTTCCTTTGCTCTAATGTTAATGTTAGTGATGGGTCCTTGGCTGCAACAAGACATTGCAATTCCTTGACAGCTTCAACATTTAGCCTACTGAGGTAGGTTGGCATCTGAAGTAGCCTAGTGACTGGCAACAACTGGAAAGAGGCGCAAGTGAGCCCAAGTTTTTATTTATTTTTATTAAGGGAACTATATTAGGCCTAGCTTACACTGTTGTTGTTTTAATGAAATTCTCCACACATGACATATTTGCTCCCCAGTTTTTATAACTATTCCTGTAATGCTTATTCCTGTAGACTGTTGATCATGTCCCGAATTTGACTCTAGAACTTCACTCCCATTCCTGTCAGAATCCTGCGGGACCCGCAAGACCTGTGAGAGTCCTGTTCCCGTGTCAGCCTCTACATGTCCGACTTGCAAAGTAGCCATTCCTTCGTCGCTACTGTTATCTGAGCTAATATCCTCAGTGGTAGCTAGCTCTCCTGCCTCCGGCCGTGAAATATCAGTTGCACGGCTGCTCCATTTACAATCCACACATTTGTTCATTTGAATCCATTGTCGTATTTTAGGTTTTATAACTTATAGAATAACTACTAATAACTGGACAGGAGAGAGAAGCTCCGTTTGTTGACTTTAGGTTCCACACTACATGACCAAAAGTATGTGGACAGCTTGTCTAATATTTAATTGCAAAATCATGGGCATCCGTCCTGTGCTCTTATAACTCTCCTCCACTCTTCTGGAAAGGCTTTCCACTAGATGTTGGAACGTTGCTGTGGGGACTTGCTTACATTCAGCCTCAAGAGCATTAGTGAGGTTGGGCACTGATGTTAGATGATGTTGGGCAATTAGGCCTAGCTTGCAGTTGGAGTTCCAACTCATCCCAAAGGTGTTTGTTGGGGTTGAGATCAGGGCTCTGTGCAGGCCAGTCAGGTTATTACACACCGATCTCAACAAACTATTTCTGTATGGACCTTGCTTTGGGAACTGGGGCATGGGCTTGCTGAAACAGGAAAGGGCCTTCCCCAAACTGTTGCCATAAAGTTGGAAGCACAGAATCGTCTAGAATGTCCTTGTATGCTGTAGTGTTAAGATTTCCATTCACTGGAACTAAGGGGCCTAGCCCGAACCATGAAAACAGCCCCAGACCATTATTCCTCCTCCACCAAACTTTACAGATGGCACTATGCATTGGGGCAAGTAGCATTCACCTGGCATCTGCCAAACCCAGATTCGTCTGTCAGAGAACACGTTTCATCTACTCCAATGATGGCGAGCTCTACACCACTCCAGCCGACGCTTGGCATTGTGCATGATCATCTTAGGCTTGTGTGTGGCTGTTTGGCCATGGAAACCCATTTCATGAAGCTCCTGACGAAGAGTTCTTGTGCTGACCTTGCTTCCAGAGGCAGTTTGGAACTTGGTAGTGAGTGTTTCAACCGAGGAGAGACAGCACTCTGCGGTTCCGTTCTGTGAGACGTTTTTGATCCGAGACGTTTCCACTTCACAATAACAGCACTTACAGGTAACTGGGGCAGCTCTAGCAGGGCAGAAATTTGACGAACTGACTTGGTGGGATGGCATCCTATAATGGTGCCACATTGAAAGTCTGTGTTCTTCAGTAAGGCCACTCTACTGTCAATGTTTGTCTATGGAGATTGCATGGTGTGTTTCATTTAAACACCTGTCAGAAACAGGTGTGGCTGAAATAGCAGAACCATTAATTTTAAGGTGTGTCCACATACTTTTGTATATATATATAGTAACAGTCAAGAGCTTGGACACACCTACTCATTCAAAGGTATTTCTTTATTTTTACTATTTTCTACATTGTAGAATAGTTTTATGTCTTCACTATTATGAAATAACACACATGGAATCATGTAGTAACCAAAAAAGTGTTAAACAAATCAAAATATATATATTTTTATATTTGATATTCTTCAAAATAGCCACCCTTTGTCTTGATGACAGCTTTGCACACTCTTGGCATTCTCTCAACCATCTTCATGAGGTAGTGACCTGGAATATATTTCAATTAACAGGTGTGCCTTGTTAAAAGTTAATTTGTGGAAGTTCTTTCCTTCTTTATATGTTTGAGCCACTCAGTTGTGTTGTGACAAGGTAGGGGTGGTATACAGAAGATAGCCCTATTTGGTAAAAGACCAGGTCCATATTATGGCAAGAACAGCTCAAATAAGCAAAGAGAAATAACAGTCCATCATTACTTTAAGACATGAAGGTCAGTCAATCTGGAAAATTTGAAGAACTTTGAAAGTTTCTTCAAGTGCAGTCGTAAAAACCATCAAGCGCTATGATGAAACTGGCTCTCATGAAGACTGCCACAGGAAAGCAGAGTTACCTCTGCTGCAGAGGATAAGTTCATAAGAGTTAACTGCACTTCAGATTGCAGCCGAAATAAATGTTTCACAGAGTTCAAGTAACAGACACATCTCAACATCAACTGTTCAGAGGAGACTGCGTGAATCAGGCCTTCATGGTCGAATTGCTGCAAAGAAACCACTTCCAAAGGACACCAATAAGAAGAAGACTGTCCTTTGGTCTGATGAGTCCAAATTGACGATTTTTGGTTCCAACCGCCGTGTCTGTGAAATGCAGAGTAGGTGAACGGATGATCTCCGCATGTGTGGGTCCACCGTGAAGCATGGAGGAGGACTTGTGATGGTGTGGGGGTGCTTTGCTGGTAACACTGTCTGTGATTTATTTCGAATTCAAGGCACACTTAACCAACAAGACAACCATAGCATTCTGCAGCGATACGCCATCCCATCTGGTTTGTGCTTAGCGGGACTATCATTTGTTTTCAACAGGACATTGACCCAACACACCTCCGGGCTGTGTAAGGGGTATTCGACCAAGGAGAGTGATGGAGTGCTGCATCAGACGACCTGGCCTCCACAATCCACCGACCTCAACCCAATTGAGATGGTTTGGGATGAGTTGGACCTCAGAGTGAAGGAAACAAAGCCAACAAGTGCTCAGCATATGTGGGCAATCCTTCAAGACTGTTGGAAAAGCATTCCAGGTGAAGCTGGTTGAGAGAATACTAAGAGTGTGCAAAGCTGTCATCAAGGCAAAGGGTGGCTACTTTGAAGAATCTAAAATATATTTTGATTCGTTTAACACTTTTTTTTGGATACTACATGATTCCATATGTGTTATTTCATAGTTTTGATGTCTTCACTATTATTCTACAATGTGGAAAATAGTAAAAATAAAGGAAAAACCCTTGAATGAGTAGGTGTGTCCAAACTTTTGACTGGTACTATATATTAATCAACGTATCAACTTTAACCAATCAAGTGATAATCGTATCTAGACAGATTACCATGATAATAGACCAATCTATTACAAGTATATTGCCTTATTGCAAACATGATGCTTTTGTTGCACATGGGGATGTGTGAAACTTACTCCTCAGCTTAAAGTGTCCCCACTTGCACTAGCAACTAGAGTACCACAGTATGAGTCATAATAAAAGTCACCTTGTCCTAGAGAGATTTACAAGGTTATCAAAAAGTCACACCAGGGTAAGCCTACACAAAACACAGCCTTTCTACACTGAGCAAAAACATAAACACAGTGTAAAGTGTTGGTCCCATGTTTCATTAGCTGAAATAAAAGATCCCAGAAAATTTCCATATGCTTAAAAAGCGTATTTCTCTCAAATTGTGTGCACTAATTTGGTTACATCCCTGTTAGTGAGCATTTCTCCTTTGCCAAGATAATCCATCCACCTGACAGGTGTGCAACATCTAGAAGCTGATTCAACAGCATCAAATCAAATCAAATGTTATTTGTCACATACACATGGTTAGCAGATGTTAATGCGAGTGTAGCGAAATGCTTGTGCTTCTAGTTCCGACAATGCAGTAATAACCAACAAGTAATCTAACTAACAATTCCAAAACTACTGTCTTATACACAGTGTAAGGGGATAAAGAATATGTACATAAAGATATATGAATGAGTGATGGTACAGAGCAGCATAGGCAAGATACAGTAGATGGTATTGAGTGCAGTATATACATATGAGATGCGTATGTAAACAAAGTGGCATAGTTAAAGTGGCTAGTGATACATGTATTACATAAGGATGCAGTCGATGATATAGAGTACAGTATATACGTATGCATATGAGATGAATAATGTAGGGTATGTAACATTATATTAGGTAGCATTGTTTAAAGTGGCTAGTTATATTTTACATCATTTCCCATCAATTCCCATTATTAAAGTGGCTGGAGTTGTGTCAGTGTGTTGGCAGCAGCCACTCAATGTTAGTGGTGGCTGTTTAACAGTCTGATGGCCTTGAGATAGAAGCTGTTTTTCAGTCTCTCGGTCCCAGCTTTGATGTACCTGTACTGACCTCGACCTTCTGGATGATAGCGGGGTGAACAGGCAGTGGCTCGGGTGGTTGTTGTCCTTGATGATCTTTATGGCCTTCCTGTAACATCGGGTGGTGTAGGTGTCCTGGAGGGCAGGTAGTTTGCCCCCGGTGATGCGATGTGCAGATCTCACTACCCTCTGGAGAGCCTTACTGTTGTGGGCGGAGCAGTTGCCGTACTAGGCGATGATACAGCCCGCCAGGATGCTCTCGATTGTGCATCTGTAGAAGTTTGTGAGTGCTTTTGGTGACAAGCCGAATTTCTTCAGCCTCCTGAGGTTGAAGAGGCACATACTGTCTGTGTGAGTGGACCAATTCAGCTTGTCTGTGATGTGTTTGCCGAGGAACTTAAAACTTACTACCCTCTCCACTACTGTTCCATCGATGTGGATAGAGGGGTGTTCCCTCTGCTGTATCCTGAAGTCCACAATCATCTCCTTAGTTTTGTTGACGTTGAGTGTGAGGTTATTTTCCTGACAACACACTCCGAGGGCCCTCACCTCCTCCCTGTAGGCCGTCTCGTTGTTGTTGGTAATCAAGCCTACCACTGTTGTGTCGTCCGCAAACTTGATGATTGAGTTGGAGACGTGCGTGGCCACGCAGTCGTGGGTGAACAGGGAGTACAGGAGAGGGCTCAGAACGCACCCTTGTGGGGCCCCAGTGTTGAGGATCAGCGGGGTGGAGATGTTGTTGCCTACCCTCACCAGCATGATCATTACACAGGGGCACCTTTACTGGGGACAATAAAAGGCCACTCTAAAATGTGCAGTTTTGTCACACAACACAATGCCACAGATGTCTCAAGCTTTGAGGGAGCAGGCAATTGGCATAATGAATGCAGGAAAGTCCACCAGAGTTGTTACCAGATTAATGAATGGAAATGTCTCTACTATAAGCAGACTCAAACATTGTTTTGGCAGTACGTCCAATTGGCCTCACAACCGTTGACCATGTGTATGGCGTCATATGGTTGAGCGGTTTTCTGATGTCAACGTTGTGAACAGAGTTACCCATGGTGGCGGTGGGGTTATGGTATGGGCAGGCATAACCTATGGACAACGAACACAATTGCATTTTATCGATGGCAATTTGAATGCACAGATATACCGTGACGAGATTCTGAGGCCCATTGTCGTGCCATTTATCCGCCCCATGTCGCAAGGATCTGTACATAATTCCTGGAAGCTAACAATGTCCAAGTTCTTCCATGGCCTGCATACTCACCAGACATGTCCCCCATTGAGCACGATTGGGATGCTCTGGATCGATGTGTACGACAGTGTGTTCCAGTTCCCACCAATATCCAGCAACTTTGCACAACCATTGAAGAGGAGTGGGACAACATTCCACAGGCCACAATCAACAGCCTGATCAACTCTATGCAAAGGAGATGTGTCACGCTGTATGAGGCAAATGGTGGTCAAACCAGAAACTGACTGGTTTTCTGATCCATGCCCCTACCTTTTTTAAAAGGTATTTGTGACAAACAGATGCATATCTGTATTCCCAGTCATGTGAAATCCATAGATTAGGGCCTAATTAATTCATTTCAATTGACTAATTTCCTTATATGAACTGTAACTCGTTAAAATCTTTTAAATTGTTTCATGTTGCGTTCATATTTTGGTCAGTATAAACTCCACTATGGGAAAAAGAATTTTGGAAAAACGATTGGAACTATTTCCTTGTTTGACAGCTGGTGTTCTATAGCAAGGTTTTCACGTGGCACTGACTGGTAAAGACACTTCAGGAGGGTGATCACGTGTCCTAGCAAGGCAGTGCCAGGTATTGGAATATTTTTTATTCTGTACAGGTTTTCTTCTTTTGACTTAGGTGAGTAATTGTGGAGTAACTAAATGTTGTTGATCCATCCTAATTTTTCAACAATCATAGCCATTAAAACCTCTATGGGATTGGTGTCCCCCTGCACGGTCCAATTTACAGTAGCTATTACAGTGAACGAATACCGTGCTATTGTTTGAGTAGAGTGCACAGTTATGAACTTAAACATGTATTAATAAAATAATTAGGCACATTTGGGAGGTATTGATACAACATTTTGAACAGAAATTCAATGGTTCATTGAATCAGTCTAAAACGTTGTGCATAAACTGCTGGCATCTAGTGGCCAAAATCTAAATTGTGCCTAACCTGGAACAGTACATTATGGCCTTTCTCTTGCATTTCAAAGATGATGATTTTTAAAAATATTTTACAAGATCTAATGTCTTATATTCTCCTACATTAATTTCACATTTACACAAACTTCAAAGTGTTTCCTTTCAAATGGTATCAAGAATATGCATATCCTTGCTTCTGGTCCTCAGCTACAAGCAGTTAGATTTGGGTATGTCATTTTGGAAGAAAATTGATCCTTAAATAATGTTCATGGGGACTGTTATTCACAAAGTATTCTGCATGACAGCCTCTCTTCTCCTCCCCCTCCCCCGACCCAGGAATTGCAAGATAATGTTTTCAATGGGGATACCTGAGATAGGCATGTGTGGGACACTTCAAAATCCCAGTTCAAACAAATTGATAATTATCAAGAGCCAGTAACCTAAATACGCTGCCCCACACGAGACCAGTCCAGGGGTGTGAGGGGAAGTAGATGGGGCCTCCTCTGTCTGGCGAAGTGCAAGACGACTCCCTGGCAAGAATTTCACCTTATTTTAATTTATGCACAACGGCACCTTTGGTTCAACACACGCAACTCGACCCTCCAAACCCTCCACATCCCCCACTTCAGCTCACCAGCAGCGAAGAATGTTGGTTTTGTAAAGGGGGGTAGAGGAGGGGGTACGGAATCTAGTTCAGCCTCTGACCTGGGCTCAGAAGGAAAGTGTGTGTGTGTGTGCGTGTGCCAAGTGCGCGTATGCATGTGTGTGTCCGTTTGGAGTATGAAGTGTGACGCTCCAGACAAGGCGGTCCATGGGGACTTGAGGAGGACACAGATCCCAGGTCCTGAAGGTTGCTGAGGGCAGGAAGAGGGGACAAGATGTCACCCTCCTCTGATGGGGAGAGAGGAAAAGGGCATAGCGGGAGTCATCGACCCCCCCCCGCCCGGTGTTTATGTAGCCCCTGCAGGATTTCCTGCTACATCATGAAATAATTAGAGGCCCAGTGTGCAGGGGCAACGCCATGGCAGGAGTCGGACCAGGGGGAGAGGTTGGGTGTTGGGGGGGTATAGGAGAAGAAGACGGTGAATCTATTACTGGATCTGTAAGATCTGGTTCCTTTGCCCCCAGGCCTCTTCAATGCTTTTTGTCTTGGTGAAGCCGAGCAAATCTTTGTTTAAGCTAAGAGGACACAAATGATTTCACAATAAAATGCTGGATTAGTTCATACATATATAAAAAAAGATTATACTCTTCAAACTATATTTACAGAACATGAGCAAACCAAGGCCATTGGTTTCTACAACATCAGGGCTCCATTACTTATGGATCTTCAGAAACCCGTCAGTCAGTCTTTCCATAGTGCATTGGGGAACCGAGAGGGCCTTTATGGATTTCTAAAAAAATATATATATATACAGTGGGGAGAACAAGTATTTGATACACTGCCGATTTTGCAGGTTTTCCTACTTACAAAGCATGTAGAGGTCTGTAATTTTTATCATAGGTACACTTCACATTGTCTGATTTTTAAGAAATTAATTTGCATTTTATTGCATGACATAAGTATTTGATCACCTACCAACCAGTAAGAATTCCGGCTCTCACAGACCTGTTAGTTTTTCTTTACGAAGCCCTCCTGTTCTCCACTCATTACCTGTATTAACTGCACCTGTTTGAACTCGTTACCTGTATAAAAGACACCTGTCCACACACTCAATCAAACAGACTCCAACCTCTCCACAATGGCCAAGACCAGAGAGCTCTGTAAGGACAATAAAAAATATAAAATTGTAGACCTGCACAAGGCTGGGATGGGCTACAGGACAATGGGCAAGCAGCTTGGTGAGAAGGCAACAACAGTTGGCGCAATTATTCGAAAACGGAAGAAGTTCAAGATGACGGTCAATCACCCTCGGTCTGGGGCTCCAAGCAAGATCTCACCTCGTGGGGCATCAATGATCATGAGCAAGGTGAGGGATCAGCCCAGAACTACACGGCAGGACCTGGTCAATGACCTGAAGATAGCTGGGACCACAGTCTCAAAGAAAACCATTCGTAACACACTACGCCATCATGGATTAAAATCCTGCAGCGCACGCAAGGTCCCCCTGCTCAAGCCAGCGCATGTCCCGTCTGAACTTTGCCAATGACCATCTGGATGATCCAGAGGAGGAATGGGAGAAGGTCATGTCGTCTGATGAGATAAAAATAAAGCTTTTTGGTCTAAACTCCACTCCCCGTATTTGGAGGAAGAAGAAGGATGAGTACAACCCCAAGAATACCATCCCAACCGTGAAGCATGGAGGTGGAAACATCATTATTTGGGGATGCTTTTCTGCAAAGGGGACATGACGACTGCACCGTATTGAGGGGAGGATGGATGGGGCCATGTATCGCGAGATCTTGGCCAACAATTTCCTTCCCTCAGTAAGAGCATTGAAGATGGGTCGTGGCTGGGTCTTCCAGCATGACAACGACCCGAAACACACAGCCAGGGTAACTAAGGAGTGGCTCTGTAAGAAGCATCTCAAGGTCCTGGAGTGGCCTAGCCAGTCTCCAGACCTGAACCCAATAGAAAATCTTTGGAGGAAGCTGAAAGTCCGTATTGCCCAGCGACAGCCCCGAAACCTGAAGGATCTGGAGAAGGTCTGTATGGAGGAGTGGGCCAAAATCCCTGCTCTAGTGTGTGAAAACCTGGTCAAGAACTACAGGGAACAAACAAAGCTTTCTGTACCAGATATTAAGTTCTGCTTTTCTGATGTATCAAATACTTATGTCATGCAATAAAATGCAAATGAATTACTTAAAAATCATACAATGTGATTTTCTGGATTTTTGTTTTAGATTCCGTCTCTCACAGTTGAAGTGTACCTATGATAAAAATGACAGACCTACATGCTTTGTAAGAAAACACTGCCGATTTTGCAGGTTATCAAATACTTGTTCTCCCCACTGTGTGTGTATGTATATATAAAAATACGTTTAATTGACATTTTTACAATAATTTTTATGATATTCTGATTTCATCTCTTCAGTTTGTGCTGGAAAGAGAAGGGTTAATACTGAATTGAAAAAAATATCAAATCTGGATTTTCTTTGGTGCTCTCTTGGTAGAAAAATCTAGCTAGCTCAGCCAGCCATTTTCTAGGCCTTCAGAAGCTGGACAGAAGGCCTCTGACATTCAACTGTATTAGAGCAGAATTCTGGACAGTGGAATGAACTAATCACATTTTGACTTGCAATGGGTGGGACCGTTTTTTTTTTCCAAGTGACATGTCTCGGCCTAGACTACTGAGCGAGCAAGAGAAACAAGTCAGTGGTGCAAGCAGTAGTTTCCCCATGCTAACGCTAGTAACATTAGCCAGCATGTGATGTAGTAGTGTGACAGTGGCTGCAGCAGCTGTTATCAACTTCAAGGTGGATGTTGTTGCTAATTTGTTAGCATCACACTTTTAAAGATTAACTTTCAAATGTATTTTAAACTTTGTTTACAAATGATCATCATCTGGTGAGTGGCACTTTTTTGTTGCAGCTCACTTGCTGTTAGCTTTCTCTTTGAAAATAATGACTGTGAACCATTTTTGCATTTAACTTTATATCACGGGTTAGTGTGATGAAAGTGAAAATATATTTACAATGGGAAGTAATAGCTGGTTTGTTAATTTAATTTAGGAAATTAAATGGTTGTGCTTTTGTATATGATTTCATGGGGCCTGCTGGAGTTAATGGGATGCTTATTCTTTTACATTATTTGATGCTGTGTGTGCAGTGGCGATGTTAGCATGTAAATCTTGGTGGGGCAAAAAAATTCTAAAGTGGGATGCATGCCAGAAAAGCCACGACACTAAACAATACATTAATTGCACTATAACGGTGACAAATGCTGCCCACTGTTAGTGCCTACACATAAAGCTGTCCCAACTAGCTTTCTTTTGAGCACCATGGAGTGAATCCTTACCACAGCTACACTTGGCTATCAGCGGAGCCTTGTCTGGCAGCAAAACAGTTCATTCAGACTAATTTGCTGCCTTTTAAAAACATAGCTGATATGGCTGACTTGCTAAAACAAATGTTTTTTTTAATGACAATTGAGATGTACAAACTATGGCATAACGGGATGACAAGTGGATAAGAGGCAATCCGTCATTTCGATTAAGACATTAATGAGCGAGCTTGGACGGGCATAACGTTAGTCAATATAACTATTTGTTTAGCACCTTTGAAATGTACAGTGACAGAATTCAAAACATGGGCCAATTGCAAGTTGGATGACCGTTGAAAACGTATTTTCCCAGTCAGAGCTTGTTTATTCCGGACTACCCAGTTGTCTTGAACTCACTGAAGTAAAGTCAAGTTTTTGCAGTTCCGAGTTCATATGTTTTTTTTTGCGCGGCACAAATCATGCTTCATTGACAGCATGGCCAATGTTTTATGTTTTGTCACGACTCCTACAGAAGGTGGCTCCCCTTCCCGTTCGGGTGGCGCTCGGAGGTCGTCGTCACCGGCCTACGAGCTACCACTGATTTTTTTCCTCCCCCTCCTTGACTGTTTATTGGTTACACCTGTTGTTAATTTGGTTATTAGTTGGGCTTTATTAGCCAGCCGGCCCGCCTGCTCTTTGTGCGGGATTGTTCTATGTGTACTTGTCGTGCACGTATGTATGTCACGGCTGTTTCGTGTATGTGAACTGTTTTTTGGATACAGTTTAGTTCCCCTGTGGTTTGGGGTATTTGTGTGAGTGGCGTCTGCTTTTTCACCTGGTCGGTGTATTAAAGACGTGTCTACTCTGAACTCTCTGTCTCCTGCGTCTGACTCCTTCCTCCACCCCGGACATTATATGTTTATAATTTTGAACTTGGAAAAGAGCCCCTTAATTCCAGATTTGGGACCACACAGCCATTGTCACTGATTCCTTCCAAACCACTAATTGAATTTGCGATTTCCAACTTGTTTGTGTAATGTTTATATCCAATAGCTGATGAGCACCGATACATTTTATCTATAATTTCTCTTCATATGACAAGGATTTAAAAGGATTTGACAGTAGATTGTCGATTTGATTCTTGATGATGACTGCTAGTTATCTCCCTCACCAACTTCAAACATCAGCTATCCGAGCAGCTAACCGATCGCTGCAGCTGTACATAGTCTATAGGTAAATAGCTCACCCATTTTCACCTACCTCATTCCCATACTGTTTTTATACTGTTTTTATTTATTTACTTTTCTGCTCTTTTGCACACCAATATCTCTACCTGTACATGACCATCTGATCATTTATCACTCCAGTGTTAATCTGCAAAATTGTATTATTCGCCTACCTCCTCATGCCTTTTGCACACATTGTATATAGACAGACTGCCCATTTTTCTACTGTGTTATTGACTTGCTAATTGTTTACTCCATGTGTAACTCTGTGTTGTCTGTTCACACTGCTATGCTTTATCTTGGCCAGGTCGCAGTTGCAAATGAGAACTTGTTCTCAACTAGCCTACCTGGTTAAATAAAGGTGAAATAAAAAAAAAAAATAAAGCTAAAATTGTGAAAGTATAACGTTGACATGACCAGTCCAATCAGAGCTACAGTACTTAAACTCAGCAAAAAAAGAAACGTCCTCACTGTCAAATGCGTTTATTTTCAGCAAACTTAACATGTGTAAATATTTGTATGACCATAACAAGATTCAACAGCTGAGACATAAACTGAACCAGTTCCACAGACATGTGACTAACAGAAATGGAATAATGTGTCCCTGAACAAAGGGGGGGGTCAAAATCAAAAGTAACAGTCAGTATCTGGTGTGGCCACCAGCTGCATTAAGTACTGCAGTGCATCTCTTTCTCATGGACTGCCACAGCTTTGCCAGTTCCTGCTGTGAGATGTTACCCCACTCTTCCACCAAGGCACCTGCAAGTTCCCAGACATTTCTGGGGGGAATGATCCTAGCCCTCATCCTCCGATCCAACAGGTCCCAGACGTGCTCAATGGGATTGAGATCCGGGCTCTTCGCTGGGCATGGCAGAACACTGACATTCCTGTCTTGTAGGAAATCACGCACAGAACGAGCAGTATGGCTGGTGGCATTGTCATGCTGGAGGGTCATGTCAGGATGAGCCTGCAGGAAGGGTACCACATGAAGGAGGAGGATGTCTCCCCTGTAATGCACAGCGTTGAGGTTGCCTGCAATGACAACACGCTCAGTCCGATGATGCTGTAACACACCGCCCCAGACCACGACGGACCCTCCACCTCCAAATCGATCCCGCTCCAGAGTACAGGCCTTGGTGTAACACACATTCCTTTGATGATAAACGTGAATCCGACAATTACCCCTGGCGAGACAAAACCACGATTTGTCAGTGAAGAGCCCTTTTGTTGTGCGTTCCTGGTGTAACTCGGGCAGTTGTTGTTGCCATCCTGTACCTGTCCCACAGGTGTGGTGTTCAGATGTACCGATCCTGTGCAGGTGTTGTTACACGTGGTCTGCCACTGCGAGGATGATCAGCTGTCCGTCCTGTCTCCCTGTAGCGCTGTCTTAGGCTTCTCACATTGCGGACATGGCAATTTGTTGCCCTGGCCACATCTGAAGTCCTCATGCCTCCTTGTAGCACGCCTAAGACACGTTCACACAGATGAGTAGGGACCCTGGGCATCTTTCTTTTGGTGTTTTTCAGAGTCAGTAGAAAGGTAGAAAGGTCTCTAACTGTGACCTTAATTGCCTACCATCTGTAAGCTGTTTGTATCTTAACGACCGTTCCACAGGTGCATGTTCATTAATTGTTTATGGTTCATTGAACAAGCATGGGAAACAGTGTTCAAACCCTTTACAATGAAGATCTGTGAAGCTATTTGGATTTTTACTAATTATCTTTGAAAGACAGGGACGTTTCTTTTTTGCTGAGTTTATAACTTGATTTGATGTCATTTTATCTCTGGCCAATAACCTTGAGCCTTCTTGGATGGGCACTTATAATGTAACACACGAAGGGCTAGAATTTTCAAGGTCTCCTCTTACACTTGGCAGTTTTTTAAATGTAATTTTATTTCACCTTTATTTAACCAGGTAGGCCAGTTGAGAACAGGTTCTCATTTACAACTGCGACCTGGCCAAGATGAAGCAAAGCAGTGCGACACAAACAACAACACAGAATTACAAATGGGATAAACAAACGTACAGTCAATAACACAATAGAAAAATCTATATACAGTGTGTGCAAATGTAGTAAAATTAGGGAGGTAAGGCAATAAATAGGCCATTGTGGTGAAATAATTACAATTTAGCAATTAAACCCTGCAGTGATAGATGTGCAGAAGACGAATGTGCTCGGGCACAAAGGAGCAAAAAAAAGAAATAACAATATGGGTATGAGGTAGTTTGGTGGGCTATTTAAAGATGGGCTGTGTACAGGTGCAATGATCGGTAAGCTGCTCTGATAGCTGATGTTTAAAGTTAGTGAGGGAGATATAAGACTCCAGCCTCAGTGATTTTTGCAATTCGTTCCAGTCATTGGCAGCAGAGAACTGGAAGGAAAGGTGGCCAAAAGATGAGTTGACTTTGGGGATGACCAGGGAAATTTTTTAGTTTAGTTTATTAATTCAACCATTTAAAAAAACAAGCACATGTAAAACTTAAAAGCCATATATGCACACGAATAAAATCATAGAGCATAACACACAATAATGTCTGGGACTTATTTCCATTGTGGTCTTGAGACAAGATGGCTGGACAAGATGGAACACAGTATGGCAGTGAAATAATAAAACAAAAACATAGAAGAAGAACATCTCTCTCATCATTCCAGTTACATCATAGGGGTTATTCATAAGGACACAGAAGACATCAAACATAGTTTTACTTTATTTTTATAGCTGCCCAGAGAGGACGTTGTTTTTATAGGCAGAGGCAACTCATTCCATTCTGAGGCTCCAGTATACAAGAAAGTACCTTTCCCATCATTACTCCTGAACCTGTATAAGCACACGTCAGCAACACCTGATCTGGTGCTGTGATTGTGTGCATCCCTAACACTTAGATATCTGGTCGCAGGACCATAAATATTCCTGTAAACCAAACCTAGTCTAATCTGGGACACGCTAGCCTCAACTGGCAGCCAGTTTAGTTCCTGAAAGCAGCTCCTGCCTATGTGAGTAAGTGGACTCACCTTCAACACCACCCTGATAAGCTTATTCTGGGCTATCTGGAGCTTCCCCTTCATAAGTTTAAATAAGCCCCCAAACCAGGAAGTACTAGCATAGTCAAAATGGCATTGAATGAGGGCAGTAGCTAGCACTTTCATGGAGTCCTTATCAAGCAGCTTGGACTTTCTAGCCAAAAACTTAGTCCTGGCATTAACCTTCCCTAGCACCTTATTGGTTGGCCATGCTCATACCTCCCAAGCTTCCATCAAGGATACATCCCATGTAGCTAACAGAGGTTTTAGTAGTCAGCACCTCACCCCATAACTTCACTCTGATTTCAGACGACCTACACAATTTAGGTCTGGATCCCAAAATAATTGCTTCAGTGCAGAGATAGCTTATTATCTCCAAGCCATTTGCCAATGGGACACTGCAACGCGCTTCAGCAGGTATATCTCTCTGGTCACCCCAAAAATAATTCTTCCTTTGGCCTCCTCTCCTTCCAGTTCTCTGCTGCCAATGACTGGAACGAACTACAAAAATCTCTGAAACTGGAAACACTTATCTTCCTCACTAGCTTTAAGCACCAGCTGTCAGAGCAGCTCACAGATTACTGCACCTGTACATAGCCCATCTATAATTTAGCCCAAACAACTACCTTTTTCCCGACTGTATTTATTTATTTATTTTGCTCCTTTGCACCCCATTATTTATATTTCTACTTTGCACATTCTTCCACTGTAAATCTACCATTCCAGTGTTTTAATTGCTATATTGTATTTACTTCGCCACCATGGCCTTTTTGGCCTTTACCTCCCTTATCTCTTGCTCACATCATATATATACTTATTTTTTACTGTATTGTTGACTGTATGTTTGTTTTACTCCATGTGTAACTCTGTGTTGTTGTTTGTGTCACACTACTTTGCTTTATCTTGGCCAGGTCGCAATTGTAAATGAGAACTTGTTAGCAACTTGCCTACCTGGTGAAATAAATGTGAAATAAATAAAATAATAATACTAATGTTAGTGAGCTCTGTGCTAAGGATGCTCTCCAACATAGTTTTACTTTTGTGAGACACCAGAAGTGTAGAGTCGTCCGCATAAAGAAAAAGACGGCAAGAACAAGCATCTTTCATATCGTTAATATACAATAAAAACAGCAGAGGCCCAAGCACGCTCACCTGCGGAACGCCACAACTCATTGGTTTTGCCTGAGACAGTGAACCATTAACCTCTACTATTTGCTCCCTACCTGCTGGAGTGCATGCTACGGGTGGGTGCTGCTATGGTGACCAGTGAGCTGACATAAGGCGGGGCTTTACCTAGCAAAGACTTATAGATGACCTGGAGCCAGTGAGTATGAAACGAGATGAGAGCATACAGGTCGCAGTGGTGGGTAGTATATGGGGCTTTGGTGACAGAACGGATGGCACTGTGATAGACTACATCGAATTTGCTGAGTAGAGTGTTGGAGGCTATTTTGTAAATGACATCTCCGAAGTCAAGGATCTGTAGGATAGTCAGTTTTACGAGGGTATGTTTGGCAGCATGAGTGAAGGATGCTTTGTTGCAGTGACGTAGTCCCCATGAGTGACAGAACACTGAGCCAATCACGGCGCAACACTCCGTATATTCTCACAGAAAGCACTGAGCTCGGCTGAAACGCCTGCATTTTGGAGCTGCCTCACTCAAGAAAATGTTGTATGGCTTTATTAACTCTTTATTAACTTATATATATTATCTTTACATTGTTTGCAAACTGATATGTGACAGGTGTTAATGCCAAAATAACATGCAAAACAGGCAAGCCCCAAAAAATATGTGGGGCGCCCTGAATGATGGGTTGCCCCTGTGTGTGTGACTGCTGTCGCCGGTCTATCAGCCCTGTTTATGTGTTTGACCAAAACTGGCTCTCCTTCAGCGCCATGGAGTGCACATGTATTATGGTCACTGTCCTTTCAGCACCTGTCAACTTTGATATGACACTGTTGTTGTCGCTATTGCTGACAGTTTCTATTGGTTAAGGTACCATAGGTTGTGTACACAGTGTGTGGTTTGATTTTGCTACACTCGTTATGTTGTGTGTCACATGCCAGTTCTGTCTGTGTGTGCAGCAGCCCAAAGTGCGGCCAGGCCTGTTTGATTCAGTCATAATGTCATCAAAAAGCATTGCTCCTCCATCACTAGAACGAGAATCGTCCAAGAACTGAAGTTATAATGTCGGATGCATTAGGTGATGCTATGTTTTTTGTTATTTTCTTGGATTTTGAGTTTGATACAACGTATTGGAAGATTTGGGGTCCCTCTGAAGGCCTAGGTCCTATATTCCCAGTTCTCCACTGCCATAGTGTATGATCAGACATCCGTGGCTGAACTCTACCATTTATCCCCTGGTCAGGAGCACTGAGGAAGGGTGCAGGGTCAGAAGGTCAGGCAGCTTTGGTGAAAGGACACGTGTAACAGATCATACCTGTCAGTAGAGGCCCAACTCAGTGGAGCAGGATAGGAATGACTGCCAGTCAGCTATGTTTGGTTACAGAGCAGCTCAAGTGTTTTCTGAAGGCTCAATCTGACGTATCTATTTCAAAGTATTTTAGTAAGTCAGGTTTTAGTTGTACTTACAGTATATGCATGTCATTTTTTTATGCACCAATAAATTGTAACTACACACATCGGATGATGTCATGTTCTTAGTGTGTGTGTGTCCGGCCCGTCACGTCGTCGATTTACTTCTCCCCATACAGCCGCACTGAGGTGAGGAGTTACACCCCCCTCCACTCCATGTTTCTCCTCTGGGGCAGCTGGGACAGGTGTCATTGGTGCCTGCATTCCCTCTCGCCTTTGTTGTCATAGCTGGAATAATTGTGCAGATTACTGTCATCGGCCTGCTTCATGCCTGCCTTCCTCTCAAGGCTCGCCTTTACACCCTTTTCACTTGTCGTGTTTACACCTTGGAGTAGGAGGGGGTGTAGAGGGGAAGGATGTGTGTGTGTGTGTGTGTGTGTGTGTGTGTGTGTGTGTGTGTGTGTGTGTGTGTGTGTGTGTGTGTGTGTGTGTGTGTGTGTGTGTGTGTGTGTGTGTGTGTGTGTGTGTGTGTGTGTGTGTGTGTGTGTGTGTGTGTGTGTGTGTGTGTGTGTGTGTGTGTGTGTGTGTGTGTGTCGTCTATTTATTATGGTCATGGTTCTTTCCTCTTACATCCCTACAGAAACATCCAGAATAAAGGAAGCACATAAACAAGACTTGAGATTTGTGTGAATGTATTGTGAGGGCTGATGGTGCTGGTTAGTTGGTGTTTACCTTCTTCACCTGCCACAACACAAATGGCATACTTGTGGTTTCTGACACCATACCAACTATGTGGTGTGCAAGGATGTACTGTATAGTGTGAGGGAGAATCGTTTCGCTTTGCATTCCAATATGTATTTTCTTCACTGTCGAAGAAGTAAATAATGTGTGCCCTATAGGGTTCTCAAGGGTGGGTTTCAGGTTTCAAGTTTTAATGTCACAAGTACATCTCTCTCTTGTTTGTGTGTGTGTGCTTGCACATGCACTTTGTAAATGTGTTTTAGTGTCTTGGGGAGTATATGCCTGCGTGCATTTGGATAGGTGTGAATGAGACCTATGTTCTGAAATGTTCTGATCAGATATTATTCAATGGAGAGAGTATCATCACATATTCCATTCAATGCACTCAATTCACTATAAATGTGTACAGTCAATGAACAAAGAATTCAGCAAATCCCAAACTGGGGTAGCAAGGTACGGGAACTCGCTTAAAGTACTAACCTTAACACAGTTACTGTAACAACACTCTAAACTTAACTTGGTCTAAACACTGAAATGAACCCTGCCTGAAGGCATTCTATATGCCCAACCACAGGCACTCCTCACCTAAGGCATGGAGTAATCATAGCACTCCCCTGACTCTCCATGTACACTCAACTAAAATATAAACGCAACATGTAAAGTGTTGGTCCCATGTTTCAGTCAACAGCTTGATCAACTCTATGCGAAGGAGATGCATGAGACAAAATGTTTTTTATTAAGGTATCTGAGACCAACAGATGCATATCTGTATTCCTGGTCATGTGTAATCCATAGATTACAGGGCCTAATGAATTTATATAAATTGACTGATTTCCTTATATGAAATGTAACTGTAAAAAAAATACATGTTGAATGTTCCATTTATATTTTTGTTCAGTGTAGATCAGCTCGACCCTCTCTCTCTCTGCGAATGGCAGACACACCCTCTCTCTCTCTGCGAATGGCAGACACACCCTCTCTCTCTGCGAATGGCAGACACACCCTCTCTCTCTCTGCGAATGGCAGACACACCCTCTCTCTCTCTGCGAATGGCAGACGCACCCTCTCTCTCTGCGAATGGCAGACACACCCTCTCTCTCTCTGCGAATGGCAGACACAGCCTCTCTCTCTCTGCGAATGGCAGACGCACCCTCTCTCTCTGCGAATGGCAGACACACCCTCTCTCTCTCTGCGAATGGCAGACGCACCCTCTCTCTCTCTGCGAATGGCAGACGCACCCTCTCTCTCTCTGCGAATGGCAGACGCACCCTCTCTCTCTCTGCGAATGGCAGACGCACCCTCTCTCTCTCTGCGAATGGCAGACGCACCCTCTCTCTCTCTGCGAATGGCAGACGCACCCTCTCTCTCTCTGCGAATGGCAGACGCACCCTCTCTCTCTCTGCGAATGGCAGACGCACAATGACTAAAGGCCATGGGTACAGTGGAAAACAAATCACTCCCAGATGAGGGCAGCTAGGCTGTGTGTGTGTGTGCGTGTGTGTGTGCGCGTTACAGTACAAAACACCACCACTACTCATGGCAGGGAGATGGATGTGGGTTCACAAAACAGACTGTTGATCACAATGCAAAATTAAGAGACATACCGTAAGAACAGTCTGTGTAGTGAGAGATGCAGACTCCTTAGCCTACCTTGTGTCATCATCAGCAAGCATAATTTGAAAAAAATAATACGTTGATAGATCATTCATATAAACTAGAAATAAAATAAGAGCTCCAAGAATCGATCCCTGTGAAACACCACACTTGAAAATGAGGATCGAAATGAAGGCACCAGAAAAGGTTTAGGACTTGATTCAATCCGTAGCGCTGAAGATCTGCGCTACAGCGTGATAAAAATGTAAAGACACTGTTCCTGCATTAGCAAAGACTGCATTGTCTCCGCTAACACTGCACATGTTGGCTCAACCACAATACTTCTGAATTCAATCATGCTATAATGCTGAACTTTGGCGATACAGATTGAAGGTAAACTACTCATGGTAAGCATCATCAACTTCACTACATGAAAAAAATTGTCAGTCATACTTACTCTAACTAAGATGTATGTTTGAGGACATACAAGCAGTTTTATTTCCAGCCCTTTCCTCTGTGTATACGAATATCCAAAGCCTCAAAACTTGTCTCTTCCATACCTGCCCAGGGACTGCAGTTGAAAATTAGCCGGCTAGCTAATACCGGCACTTTTACTGAAACGTTGATCAATGTGCATTGTCCCTGTAAAAATAAACTCACAAACTCATTTAAAACGGGACCATGTTCCAGCACAAGTGTAATTGAGCCGTGCGTGCGGCTGCCCCAGAGGGGCTTTCCCTGGCTTACGTTCCCCAGCCTCGGTGACTAAGCCCTGGCCAGATGAAAGCAGGTTGGGCCCTAAGCGCTCTACTTACATCCAGGCCTTTTCATACCGGGGCTCTGTAGCCCAGCTCTGTAGCCCAGCCATTGCTCTGTGGGTATAAAGTGGGGGGCTGTAGCCCAGCCTAACCAGCCGTTGCTCTGTGGGTATAAAGTGGGGCGTCGTAGCCAAGCCAAACCAGCCGTTGCTCTGTGGATATAAAGCCGGGGGCTGTAGCCCAGCCAAGAGTGTGTAAAGCTGTCATCAAGGTAAAGTGTGGCTACTTTGAAGAATCTCAAATCTCAAATATATTTTGATTTCTTTCACACTTTTTTGGTTACTACATGAGTCTATGTGTTATTTCATAGTTTTGATGTCTTCGCTATTCTACAATGTGGAAAATAGTGCAAATAAAGAAAAACACTTGAATGTGTAGGTGTATCCAAAATGTTGACTGGTACTGTATTTTACATTTACATTTAAGTCATTTAGCAGACGCTCTTATCCAGAGCGACTTACAAATTGGTGCATTCACCTTATGACATCCAGTGGAACAGCCACTTTACAATAGTGCATCTAAATCTTTTAAGGGGGGGGGGGGTGAGAAGGATTACTTTATCCTATCCTAAGTATTCCTTAAAGAGGTGGGGTTTCAGGTGTCTCCGGAAGGTGGTGATTGACTCCGCTGTCCTGGCGTCGTGAGGGAGTTTGTTCCACCATTGGGGGCCAGAGCAGCGAACAGTTTTGACTGGGCTGAGCGGGAACTGTACTTCCTCAGTGGTAGGGAGGCGAGCAGGCCAGAGGTGGATGAACGCAGTGCCCTTGTTTGGGTGTAGGGCCTGATCAGAGCCTGGAGGTACTGAGGTGCCGTTCCCCTCACAGCTCCGTAGGCAAGCACCATGGTCTTGTAGCGGATGCGAGCTTCAACTGGAAGCCAGTGGAGAGAGCGGAGGACGGGGTGACGTGAGAGAACTTGGGAAGGTTGAACACCAGACGGGCTGCGGCGTTCTGGATGAGTTGTAGGGGTTTAATGGCACAGGCAGGGAGCCCAGCCAACAGCGAGTTGCAGTAATCCAGACGGGAGATGACAAGTGCCTGGATTAGGACCTGCGCCACTTCCTGTGTGAGGCAGGGTCGTACTCTGCGGATATTGTAGAGCATGAACCTACAGGAACGGGCCACCGCCTTGATGTTAGTTGAGAACGACAGGGTGTTGTCCAGGATCACGCCAAGGTTCTTAGCGCTCTGGGAGGAGGACACAATGGAGTTGTCAACCGTGATGGCGAGATCATGGAACGGGCAGTCCTTCCCCGGGAGGAAGAGCAGCTCCGTCTTGCCGAGGTTCAGCTTGAGGTGGTGATCCGTCATCCACACTGATATGTCTGCCAGACATGCTGAGATGCGATTCGCCACCTGGTCATCAGAAGGGGGAAAGGAGAAGATTAATTGTGTGTCGTCTGCATAGCAATGATAGGAGAGACCATGTGAGGTTATGACAGAGCCAAGTGACTTGGTGTATAGCGAGAATAGGAGAGGGCCTAGAACAGAGCCCTGGGGGACACCAGTGGTGAGAGCGCGTGGTGAGGAGACAGATTCTCGCCACGCCACCTGGTAGGAGCGACCTGTCAGGTAGGACGCAATCCAAGCGTGGGCCGCGCCGGAGATGCCCAACTCGGAGAGGGTGGAGAGGAGGATCTGATGGTTCACAGTATCGAAGGCAGCCGATAGGTCTAGAAGGATGAGAGCAGAGGAGAGAGAGTTAGCTTTAGCAGTGCGGAGCGCCTCCGTGATACAGAGAAGAGCAGTCTCAGTTGAATGACTAGTCTTGAAACCTGACTGATTTGGATCAAGAAGGTCATTCAGAGAGAGATAGCGGGAGAGCTGGCCAAGGACGGCACGTTCAAGAGTTTTGGAGAGAAAAGAAAGAAGGGATACTGGTCTGTAGTTGTTGACATCGGAGGGATCGAGTGTAGGCTTTTTCAGAAGGGGTGCAACTCTCGCTCTCTTGAAGACGGAAGGGACGTAGCCAGCGGTCAGGGATGAGTTGATGAGCGAGGTGAGGTAAGGGAGAAGGTCTCCGGAAATGGTCTGGAGAAGAGAGGAGGGGATAGGGTCAAGCGGGCAGGTTGTTGGGCGGCCGGCCGTCACAAGACGCGAGATTTCATCTGGAGAGAGAGGGGAGAAAGAGGTCAGAGCACAGGGTAGGGCAGTGTGAGCAGAACCAGCGGTGCCGTTTGACTTAGCAAACAAGGATCGGATGTCGTCGACCTTCTTTTCAAAATGGTTGACGAAGTCATCTGCAGAGAGGGAGGAGGGGGGAGGGGGAGGAGGATTCAGGAGGGAGGAGAAGGTGGCAAAGAGCTTCCTAGGGTTAGAGGCAGATGCTTGGAATTTAGAGTGGTAGAAAATGGCTTTAGCAGCAGAGATAGAGGAGGAAAATGTAGAGAGGAGGGAGTGAAAGGATGCCAGGTCCGCAGGGAGGCGAGTTTTCCTCCATTTCCGCTCGGCTGCCCGGAGCCCTGTTCTGTGAGCTCGCAATGAGTCGTCGAGTCACGGGGCGGGAGGGGAGGACCGAGCCGGCCTGGAGGATAGGGGACATAGAGAGTCAAAGGATGCAGAAAGGGAGGAGAGGAGGGTTGAGGAGGCAGAATCAGGAGATAGGTTGGAGAAGGTTTGAGCAGAGGGAAGAGATGATAGGATGGAACAGGAGAGAGTAGCGGGGGAGAGAGAGCGAAGGTTGGGACGGCGCGATACCATCCGAGTAGGGGCAGTGTGGGAGGTGTTGGATGAGAGCGAGAGGGAAAAGGATACAAGGTAGTGGTCGGAGACTTGGAGGGGAGTTGCAATGAGGTTAGTGGAAGAACAGCATCTAGTAAAGATGAGGTCGAGCGTATTGCCTGCCTTGTGAGTAGGGGGGGGAGGTGAGAGGGTGAGGTCAAAAGAGGAGAGGAGTGGAAAGAAGGAGGCAGAGAGGAATGAGTCAAAGGTAGACGTGGGGAGGTTAAAGTCGTCCAGCACTGTGAGAGGTGAGCCGTCCTCAGGAAAGGAGCTTATCAAGGTATCAAGCTCATTGATGAACTCTCCGAGGGAACCTGGAGGGCGATAAATGATAAGGATGTTAAGCTTGAAAGGGCTGGTAACTGTGACAGCATGGAATTCAAAGGAGGCGTATGTATACTGAACAAAAATTTTAACACATGTAAAGTGTTGGTCCCATGTTTAATTAGCTGAAATAAAAGATACCCACATTTTTCCATACACACAAAAATCTTATTTCATTCAAATTTTGGCCACAAATTTGTTTACATACATCTTAGGGAACATTTCTCCTTTGCCAAGATAATCCATCCACCTGACAGGTGTAGCATATCAAGAAGCTGATTAAACAGCATGATCATTACACATTATTATTCGACCATGCTGGTCATTTATGAACATTTGAACATCTTGGCCATGTTATGTTATAATCTCCACCCGGCACAGCCAGAAGAGGACTGGCCACCCCACATATGCTCTCTCTAATTCTCTCTTTCTTTCTCTCTCTCGGAGGACCTGAGCCCTAGGACCGTGCCCCAGGACTACCTGACATGATGACTCCTTGCTGTCCCCGGTCCACCTGACTGTGCTGCTGCTCCAGTTTCAACTGTTCTGCCTTGTTATTATTCGACCATGCTGGTTATTTATGAACATTTGAACATCTTGGCCATGTTCTGTTATAATCTCCACCCGGCACAGCCAGAAGAGGACTGGCCACCCCACATAGCCTGGTTTCTCTCTAGGTTTCTTCCTAGGTTTTGGCCTTTCTAGGGAGTATTTCCTAGCCACCGTGCTTCTACACCTGCATTGCTTGCTGTTTGGGGTTTTAGGCTGGGTTTCTGTACAGCACTTTGAGATATCAGCTGATGTACGAAGGGCTATATAAATACATTTAATTTGATTTGATTTACACAGGTGCACCTTGTGCTTGGGACAGTAAAAGGCCACTTTAAAATGTGCAGTTTTGTCACAACACAGACGTCTTAAGTTGAGGGAGTGTGCAATTTGCATGCTGACTGCAGGAATGTCCACCATAGCTGTTGCCAGAAAATTACATTTTAATATTTCTACCATAAGCCACCACCAACTTTGTTTTAGAGAATTTGGCAGTATGTCCAACTGGCCTCACAACCGCAGACCACATGTAACCACGTCAGTCCAGGACCTCCAAATCCGGCTTCTTCACCTGTGGGATCGTCTGAGACCAGCCACCCGGACAGCTGATGAAACTGAGGAGTATTTCTGTCTGTAATAAAGCCTTTTTGTAGGGAAAAACTCATTCTGATTGGCTGGGCCTGGCTACACAGTGAGTGGGCCTGGCTCTCAAATGGGTGGGCCTACGCCCTACCAGGCCCACCCATGGCTACGCCCCTGCCCAGTCATGTGAAATCCATAGATTATGGCCTAATTCATTTTTTTCTATTGACTGATTTCCTTATATGAAGTTGTTGCATGTTGTGTTTATATTTCTGTCCAATATAGTTGATAACATAGGTTCAATCAGAATTTTTTTCTGAATGGAAAGCTCACTTTACTTTTTTCAGTAAGCACAATACAATTCACATTGCTTCCTCTGTGCACAATGTGCATAGTGGGAATGTATACGTTAGTGTTTACAAACATTGTCATCAACATCATCAGAGCGTCATTTCTCCCTTTTCGATTTTCCACATGCAGAATGTCGTTCAGCTATGAGCACGGCATAATAATGCACATTCCTCACACTTGCTGTTCAACCTACGGGCTTACTCTTGAAATTATCACCATTGTTTCTCTCAACCAATGGGCATAAATCTTGGTATATATTTATATCTGTCAAACTTACCCATGTTCTCTTACTTGCTGTGTTACAACAAAGGTTACCGACAACCCGCCACCTCCTCACCACCACTAGCTAAGTCAATGGAACTCCTTAAGCCCAGTGGTCGGTGCCAGATGCCCCACATAGGGCTACCTGCCATCAAAGCATATGGCTCTGAGGATCATCCCTCAGAGATGAGGCCATTCCCCAAACTATTTAAAGAAATGTTAATTGTTGCTTTTTGTCTCTGTTGTTCATTCAGTTAAGCATGTGTGCAATTGAAACAACCTTGTTATTAGCAGCACTATGTTCCAAACTACTGAGCCATATGACAGCCACTAATTGTTCAGGAGGTCAGTAATGGTTTAGCAGGACACTCCTCTTAAGCAACAAAACAAACACCAGTTCAGAGATGGGAGGTCTGGGCACGGTTGGCAGACCCAGAGGAGCGGGCACTGAGGGCACAGTGTGTTTTGGGTTGTACTTCCACGTGGGAGTGATGAGGTATTTTCTGTTTCCTGAGGCCAGAGTGATAGTGTCTCTGTCATCGGCTCCATTTCCTACGACCACAACAGCATCCTCCAGACCCAGGCCCTGACATGCAACAAATCAGGAGAAATGCATGTTCCTGCCAGTCTGACCAGCCACGCCAAGCCAAGCATCAACATGACATGTAATGTTTATATTTTCATCCCGGTATAACATTGTTTCAATCCTATCATCAAAGATTACATTTGCCAACACAAGACACAAGCCTATTTCATAAGTTGTCTTCATGTCTTTTAATCACATGTCTAAAAACACCTAAATCTTCACATGAAAAGTGCTGGGCTCAGCATTGAGATGTAATAATAGTGAGTGAGACCTGAAACATACGCCTTGACGCCAATGGAGATTTTTCTCTTCCTCCCAGAAACATGACCTCTGCAGCCCCCCTCTGCCCCCTCAGGTTAACCTGCCAAAGCTCATTACTGGAAGACAGGCGCTCTGAGGGCTCTACCCCCAGGCATACAGAATCATATGACTCCTGCCCAACTCCACCTTCATTTTCTATATTTTGTGTATTTGGTCAAAAATGGCAAATAGCCTCCTGTTGAATCTCCATCTTTTGGATGAACCTCTCTTCAGCAAGGCCATTCTACTGCCATTGGTTGTCTATGGAGATTGCATGGATGTGTGCTCAATTTTATACACCTGTCAGCAACGGGTGTGGCTGAAATAGCAGAATCCACCAATTTGAAGGGGTGTCCACATACTTCTGTATATGATAGTGTATCATAACCTAGCCAAAAGATTAGACTAAATGCACCTAAATGCTACAGATGTCTCAAGTTTTGAGGGAGTGTGCAATTGACATACTGACTGCAGGGATATCCAACGCCCCGCCTAATATATACAGTTGAAGTCGGAAGTTTACTTACACTTAAGTTGGAGTCATTAAAACTCATTATTCAACCACTCCACTAATTTCTTGTTTACAAACTATAGTTTTGGCAAGTCGGTTAGGACATTTACTTTGTGCATGACACCGGTAATTTTTCCAACAATTGTTTACAGACATATTATTTCACTTAAAATTCACTGTATCACAATTCTAGTGGGTCAGTTGACTGTGCCTTTAAACAGCTTGGATGATGAAATTATGTCATGGCTTTAGAAGCTTCTGATGGAATGCTTTTCCAACAGTCTTGAAGGAGTTCCCACATATGCTGAGCACTTGTTGGCTGCTTTTCCTTCACTCTGTGGTTCAACTAATCCCAAACCATCTAAACTGGGTTGTGGTCGGGTGCTTGTGGAGGCCAGGTCATCTGAATCAGCACTCCATTACTCTCCTTCTTGGTCAAATAGCCCTTACACAGCCTGGAGGTGTATTGGATCATTGTCCTGTTGAAAAACAAATTATAGTGGGACTAAGCACAAACCAGATGGGATGACGTATCGCTGCAGAATTCTATGGTAGCCATGCTGGTTAAGAGTGCCTTGAATTGTAAATACGTCACTGACCGTGTCACCAGCAAAGCAACCCCACACCTCCTCCTCCATGCTTCACGGTGGGAACCACACAAGCGGAGATCATCTGTTCAAGTACTTTGCATCTCACATGGCGGTTGGAACCAAAAATCTATTAATTTGGACTCAAACAGATTTCCACCGGCAGTTTTTCCTGCCCCAAGCAAGTATCTTCTTCTTATTGGTGTCCTTTTGTAGTGGTTTCTTTGCAGCAATTCAACCATGAAAGCATGTTTCACGCAGTCTCCATTGAACAGTTGATGTTGAGATGTGTCCGTTACTTGAACTCTGTAAAGGATTTATTGTGGCTGCAATTTCTGAGGCTGGTAACTCTAATGAACTGATCCTCTGCAGCAACTCTGGGTCTTAATTTCCTGTGGCGGTCCTCATGAGAGCCAGTTTCATCATAGCACTTGATGGTTTTTGCAACTGCCCTTGAAGAAACTTTCAAAAGTTCTTGAAGTTTTACAAATTGACTGACCTTTATGTCTTAACGTAATGATGGACTGTCGTTTCCCTTTGCTTATTTGAGTTGTTCTTGCCATAATATGGACTTGGTATTTTACTAAATAGGGCTATCTTCTGTATACCACCCCTACCTTGTCACAACACAACTGATTAGCTCAAGCGCATTAAGGAAAGTAATTCCACAAATTAACTTTTAACAAGGCACACGAGTTAATTTAAATGCATTCCAGGTAACTACCTCATGAAGCTGGTTGAGAGAATGGCAAGAGTGTGCAAAGCTGTCATCAAGGCAAAGGGTGTCTACTTCAAGGAATCTCAAATATAAATATACTTTGATTTGTGTAACACTGTTTGGTTACTACATGAATCCATGTGTTCTTTCATAGTTTTGATATATATATGAAAACTTCATGATTGAATAAAAAAACAATAGCCATAGGTAAATGTTCTGTGCCTATCCATCAACACATAAGACATAACTTCCTTTATGTTTGTTATTCTTATATGGCTAATGATGAGATGCAATGATTTGAGAGGTATTGTCTTACACACAGGAATATCTGTGGACCCAGTATATCTCCAATAACACAATAGAGAGAGCCCTGCAACAGACGTAACTGGAAGAACAATTGCAATGCAAGAGGAAAGGGGGATGTGAAATGTTTTCAGACTGTTTTGAGGGAGGAAAAATAGCAACAGAAGTCTTAAGTCTTAAGTAAAGGATCCATTTCCTATTTATTTTACACTTTGATCACATATCAGCTCACTTTGTAGTGTCTATCATTCAACAGTTGATGTAAGTGTTACCATTTCTACTCCCTCCTCTGACTTCTGCTTCCTCCACGTATATGTGTAACAGGATGGGGGTTTCACTATGATGGGAAATCGAAAGAACGCCATGAACACAAGAGAATGGAGGAACCAAGTCACCCTTGAATTGGGCCCATTTCCCAACAACGTTATAGAATGTGGCGCAGCATCAGAATTCAGAGAGCCCCTCCCCTCTCTTTCGAATACACAGAATTAGGATTAGTCAAATGGAGCAGACTCTCCAATTTAAGTCAACGTTTCAGAGTGGATACACTGGCATCCATATTTTGGTAACACCCAGAAATCTCTGGACTGACGAGCTTTGTCCATTTTATGAAATATATTTCTATGGTTGTACCCACCCAGAGCTCAACATGATATGTGCTTGGTGACTCACACATAGTAGAGTGAAAAAAAGAGAGGCAGAGAGAAGCCAAGGAACAAAAATGATTCAATCTTCAGCTGTGCTACAGGACTTTCCCAGGAGTTATGTACCTTGTACATTTTGTTTATTTAGCAGGTGCCCTTAACAGAGCGACTTAGTAAGTACTGTAGCAAAGAGTAACACCGTGCACTTTGGTGATCACTGCATTTCTATTTGAAACCATTTTTTCAGCACAGGTGGGGAAAAAACAGAGTAATTGAGTTTGGTGTCAGAGAGGCAAACACACACTGATGTCAAGTCAATCAACAGTATTCCACCAATGTCTAAATTATGCCACCTGAAATTATACACTACAATACCAAAAGTATTTGGACACCTGCTCGTCGAACATCTCATTCCAAAATCATGGGCATTAATGTGGAGTTGCTGCTATAACAGGCTTCCCACTAGATGTTGGAACATTGCTGCAGGGACTTGCTTCCATTCAGCCACAAGTGCATTAGCGCGGTCAGGTACTGATGTTGGGCGATTAGAATTAGCTTGCAGTCGACGTTCCAATTCATCCCAAAAGTGTTCGATGGGGTTGAGGTCAGGGCTTTGTGCAGGCTAGTCAAGTTCTTCCACAGCGATCGACAAACCATTTCTGTATGAACCTCGCTTTGTGCACAGGGGCATTGTCATGCTGGAACAGGAACTGTTGCCACAAAGTTGGTAGCACAGAATCGTCGAGAATGTCATTGTATGCTGTAGTGTTAAGATTTCCCTTCACTGGAACTAAGGGGCCTAGCCCGAACCATGAAAAACAGCCCCAAAACATTATTCCTCCTCCAAACTTTACAGTTGCCACTATGCTTTTGGGAAGGTAGTGTTCTCCTGGCATCCGCCAAACCCAGATTCGTCCGCCGACTGCCAGATGTTGAAGCGTGATTCATCACTCCAGAGAATGCGTTTCAACTGCTCCAGAGTCCAATAGCGGCGAGCTTTACACCACTCCAGCTGACGCTTGGGATTGTGTATGGTGATTCTAGGCTTGTGTGCAGTGGCTTGGCCATGGAAACCCATTTCATGAAGCTCCCGACGACCAGTTAGTGTGCTGATGTTGCTTCCAGAGGCAGTTTGTAACTCGATAGTGAGTATTGCAACTGAGGACAGATGATTTGTACACGCTACGTGCTTCAGCACTCGACGTTCCGGTCTGTGAGCTTGTGTGGTTGACCACTTTGTGGCTGAGCCGTTGCTACTCTTAGACATTTCCACTTCGCAATAACAGCACTTGCAGTTGACCGGGTCAGGTCTAGCAGGACAGAAATTTGACGAACTGACTTGTTGGAAAGGTGGCATCCTATGACGGTACCACATTGAAAGTCACTGAGCTCTTCGGTAAGGCCATTCTACTGCCAATGGTTGTCTATGGAGATTGCATGACTGTGTGCTCGATTTTATACACCTGTCACTAACAGGTTTGGCTGAAATAGCCAAATCCACTAATTTGAAGGGGTATCCATATACTTTTGTATATATAGTGTATCATAACCGAGCCAAAAGATTAGACTCCTTACACCTTCATCTGAGCTTTGTACACAATGATATGTGTAAGAGAGAGCACTAACTTAGCAAGATGACAAAATCCAGATGACAGTTTCGGCAACGATGTCAGGCATACATTGCTTCATCTCTCCAATGGACCCATAACAAACTATCACAATAGTAGGGCGGCAGGCAGTTAGAGCCTTGCCAGTAACCAAAATGTTGATTACCCAAGCCGACATGTTGAATAATCTGTTGATGTGCCCTTGAACAAGGCACTTAACCCTAATTAGCAATTGCAGTACAGGGTGCATCTGTGGCTGACCCTTTAAAACAATACATTTCTCTGCACCTATTTGGTGATGTACGTGACAAAACATCCATTTTATTTTTTCGAGACAATAGCTTCCTCTTTACAAACTCTAGACAACCTGCCTTTCTGTTTGTCTGTACATGATTACATTAGGTGAATGTCTTCATATAATATACTGTAGGGAGCTCCAAGACTGAGAAAAGTGTTATAGAAAATGTGATCCACTATTATGAGGGAATCAATTTGAAAAAAATGGTGTCATACATGTGATGGACTATACAGTTTAACTAACTAACGAATAACGTTAACAGCGATTACAGACCAGGAAATAAAGTTCTGAAATGGGCCATTAGGTTTGTTACATGGTTAAATTCCCTGACGAAGGACTTAAATCATAGGGGGTTTACAAGTATATGTTACAAAGAAACAAAAACATTTTCCCCCTGCGTCTGAAAATTGATATTTTGAACGCTTGTGGCTTTGCTGCGAAATGTCCACATAGGGAGAAACGCAGATGAAGGGGATGATATTGTCAATCACACACTTGAAGAAAAAAATAATCATGCTTGCATATTTTAATAAGCATACCGTTCATTTGATCCGATTCAGTGGGTTTCAGTTGTAGCCCAGTGAGAGGTTTAAATTGTTCGGTCTGCTCTTGTGAAATAACATATTCTAGTTTAGGTGAATCTAATCCAATCAGACATGCATGTTAACTATAGACTACGGAATGTTTAGTCCCTCCAAAAATTTTCCCATGACGAAAAAAAACATGTCTTGCCCATTCGACAAAATTTGGTTCAAATCGAATTTCTCAAATGATCATTTAACAACGTGAAAAATCATAATAATAATAATAATAATAATAATAATAATAATAATAGGCTAATTTGGATTAATTTAAAGATATTGGAACGTTTACATTAGGACTATCTGAAAGCATATGTTGCTGTTAACAAATAAATACAGCCTATTTGAAAGAAAGAATAGTTACATTTACAAAACAAATTCCTCAATTTTTGTTTGTTGGTGATGATAAAAAAATCCGCTGTGTCTGTGTGTGTGTCAGCGCACATGGGACGCATGAAAGCAAAGTCATAGCTGTCAGTTCACTGTCTTATAAGAAAAACAATAACTTTGCAAAAACGAATCAAAGACCGATCAAATCAAACGTACAGGGATGCTAAATTTGCACAGGCTACCACAATTTAGGGAAACGTAGGCCTACAGTAAATAATTAATATCAACAACAAAAAATTCAAACGGGATAATTCAACATTAAAACCAGATTGAGTTGTATTATGCAGGCTATTATTCGCCTCAACATTATAATAAACATGTATTTGTATTATGAAAACGAAAAAAATCGAGTCCTCCTTTAAAATCTTGGTATTATAATGCTGAAGATTGCATGTCTTTTTTGAATCAGATGCTTCGACCTGAAAGCTTTCCTATTGAAAAGGGTCCCCACGCCTTTTATATATGGTTTTACTAAAGATTTGCGCGTGTTTTACCATGGCAAAACAACAAAAACATGGGCACACACGAAATTATTTACAAATTATAGGGGTTTCACAAACCTAATTGTATTTAGCAATTACAGGGCCCATCGTTAATTGAACTACCGTCACCATCATCAGCTGCAGGCAGCAATAAAGATGCTGAACTCAACTACCGGACAATAAACCCAATTGGGCTGCTGTCAGTTGCTCTTTGCCCAGATGCTATCCGTGAGTCCGAATGGGATGGATTAAAAACGAACTGATTGCCTCAATGCGAGTTCTTTCTTTTCTGAAACTAAGGTTGCAAACATTGGGCTATAAATGGTAAGAGATTAACAAAGCCTAAATTACCTGTTACATTTGTTTTAGTTTATTTTCACCTTTAGCAGCAGCGTGTGAAATAAGACGAAATCCTCCACGGAGGATTGTTGTACTATGTAAAAATAACGAAAATAAAATAAAAAGCTATATCGAGAGATGTGGTATCACCTCTGACGTATTACTGAACTACTTTCCCCATGTATAACATCTCATATCCACTGCAAGGCGGGCATATGTGTCAAAGAGGTGCGGCCAAGACAGTCAAAAAGGGAAAATGGAGAGGAAAAAGTTCCACCCTCACTAATGCAAAGATTGCTTTCGCTAGAGCATGGGGTTGGTGCAGCTGCCTCTGACACTGGATGGAATCTATATGGGACTATTATCCTGCTGGATTTGCGTTTTGTTTTAGGGCTACAACGTAATGTATTGGAAAAGCGAACAAATGTTGGCTTGCCCCGAGGTGGATGACATTGAAAATGGGTTTAACTCGACCTTCGACAGCACGGTATGCCTATATCCATATTAAAAGTTTGAAGAAATTATCGAGCATTCATTGTTTACCGAATTTTTCGATTTTGCTATTAGGCCTACCATTTATTGTTTAAACATCTTACATTCGGTAAAATGTCAGGCTACTCCAAACCGACGGGCGACTGTTTCAAGTTAATAATATTAGATTTGAGATCCCCACCCATTCGTTTTCTCTGCACAAATCAGTGCATTACCTGAGGGAGGTTGCGTTACAAGCTAATCAAAATGCATGACTGCCTGCGCTTTGGTTTGGAGAAAGCTGCCATGCCGATAACTGCCAAACAAATTTGTCTGTTTGATTTGGCCATTCGGCTTTTTTGTTCAGTCATTCGTCCTGAATGTGATCATTTGACAATAATTTCCC
Organism: Oncorhynchus keta; assembly: GCF_023373465.1. NCBI lineage: Eukaryota > Metazoa > Chordata > Actinopteri > Salmoniformes > Salmonidae > Oncorhynchus > Oncorhynchus keta. Next base: position 18,343,938 of record NC_068435.1, read on the forward strand.
TTCTGCAGAGAACTAATGTGATTGACAGCAGATATTGATAGGCGTTGAACCATGAACGTCATTTTGTTGACAAGTGGTTGAACATTTCAAGAGTTTTGGTTCATGTGTACAAAAAAAATATTAAAGGGTTCTTGAAGATGGCATCTTAGTCCTATTTTTTTCGACATGGTTGTCATAGCAAACAGAAGTGGAGTTAAAGGCCAGTGCATATTTTGACTAGTCACTATGCCTAAGGAGGGATGTGGAAGGGCATCTTCCGATTCTTTGAGTATACTTTTTTAAATTGAACCTTTTATTTAACCAGGTTACCCAGTTGAGAACAAGTTCTCATTTACAACTGCGACCTGACCAAAATAAAGTAAAGCAGTGAGACAAACAGTTACACATGGAATAAACAAACGTACAGTCAATACTGCCGACAAGTATCATGAGGAATCAAACGGGTATACCGGTAGCCTATTTTTAATAGTAGGCCTATGCGTGAAACCTTACCATTGGAAATTAGGCCTATGCCTTCACGGGTGCCTTCATTTTACATGTCAATAAGCAGACTCTTAACCAGAGTGATTTAGTTTGTGCATTCATCTTATGATAACTAGGTGGGAAAACCACGTCAGTCATAACTACTTTAGATGACAAATGTATGTACTAGCAGGACAGTCGATGGTAGAGGAAAACCCAGACGTAGGTAGGCCGGGTCAAATTTAGGCACATGAAATTGTTCTTAATTTAGGCATGGAAAAGTTTGCGTTGTCAATCATGACTTATTTTTCTGTTTTTTATATCTAGGGCACATCGGATTACATTTTTGGAGATGAGTCGTATTCACCATCTTCGTCTTTGTCTTCCTTGACACCGCAGACTATGACATCAGCCTCCCTGGGGAAAAGCCTTTGTACAAGTTGTGGTTTGGAGATAGTTGACAAATACCTACTCGAGGTAAGTTTCGGAACCTATGACCGGCTTAGATATTAGATATCCAACCAAGGCCTAAAATGCGTATGTACATTGTTTTTCTCCCCCAACGTCCATAAACTCATAGGCCTAGGATCCCTAAAGTGTTCACATTTTTAACTGTGACAAGAAAAAAAGTTTGTAGCCTATTTGGAAAATAAAATTACATTTTAAGTTCAGCAAAATAGTTACTTTAACATCGAATGGTGTTCATACATGCCTAATTTTCTTGGCTAAAACTGTAGACCAGGTTACTCTTTCGGGCGAATAAATCTGTTTGACTTTTGTGGCTACATTTCAGGTGAACAACTTGTGTTGGCACGTGAACTGCCTCTCGTGCAGCATGTGCCAAACTCCTCTAGGAAGACATGTCAGTTGCTACATCAAAGACAAGGTGGTTTTCTGCAAACTCGACTACTTCAGGTAGGTGAAAAGGGTGGCCTCTTCCATACAGGGAGGGCTCTAGCGCGATTAGCCAAGTAAAACTCAACTCCACGATGTACTTCACGTCAAGGAGTTGAGTTTAAGCTACATCTGAAGTTGCAACTTTGACATGACATTCAATTGTTATCTAATGATGTTAATGAGACGTTCTACAAGTCAAGATAAATGGCTGTTAACCTTGGGCCCTTTAGTATTTATAGCCACAACATTCATAGTAGCACTTCTCTACAGCCTTCAATTTATTTAATTTAGAATTAAAAGCATTTTTTGGGACAACCTTGTATTTCTAGATTCATGATCAAATAATTTTGTTGATATAAAAATGGTTTAAATTGTTTAAAAAAGACACAAACAAAAAGTAAATGGCTACCCTGCCTTTAGTGGTTGTGATCTGTAATTTGTTTGCAATCCAACTTTTCCACAGGAAGTATGGAACTCGCTGTGCCCACTGTGGCAGGAACATGCACTCCAAAGACTGGGTGAGGAGAGCAAAGGGCAACACCTACCACCTGGCCTGCTTCGCCTGCTTCTCCTGCAAGCGCCAGCTCTCCACGGGGGAGGAATTTGCCCTGGTGGAGGAGAGGGTGCTGTGCCGAATCCACTACGACTGCATGCTGGACAACCTGAAACAGGCCATGGAAAGTGGTAAGCAACATTAAAAGGTGTGTAGAAAGAATAAGGCCTGCACTTTTAAAAATGTGTTTATTGTACACTGGCTGTTTTTCTACACATGTATGAGTGATGCAGCAATTTAATTCTTTTGAAACAATTGATAAATGAGATTCAAAATTTCCCTTATCGATTAGCCTTCCTCATTTTCCTATGCAATGTGATGACCTATGTGGTCATGTGTTTACATGAAAAGGTGTTACTTTAGAGGGAGCCCCACCATCAGAGCAAGAAGGGTCTCATCCCAAACCAGCTAAGAGGGCTCGCACTAGCTTCACCACAGACCAGCTACAGGTCAACATTTATTACTTTCCTGTCACTCCAGAAATGACTATCCTGGATGTTTGCATATGAATGATATAATTGTGTGTGACCATCTTACATTCACTGTGTCTTGTCTGTTAGGTGATGCAGGCCCAGTTTGCTCAGGACAATAACCCAGACGCTCAGACCCTCCAGAAGCTGGCAGAGAGGACTGGCCTCAGTCGCAGGGTCATTCAGGTGAGCTCTCTAACATTAGTCTATTCAAATAATTCTAGGTGTCCCTGAAGTTACGAATGAAGCGTAACCCATCCCTATTGAATGTATAGGTTTGGTTCCAGAACTGTCGAGCTCGTCATAAGAAGCATGTGAGCCCTCAGCACCATGTGCCATCTGCTGCGATGTCGTCACTACAGCAGTCCAGGCTTTCTCCGCCTCTTATGGAGGATCTGCACTACACATCCTACATACCAACAGACACACCCATGCTTACAGCACTACACACTTACATGGATGGTGAGCAAAACCAGCACATCACAGGTTCATCTGTTTAATGGCTTGTGGGTTAAGCTTACTTTGTAACATCTTAATAGTTTTGCTTTAGAATTCAGTGCAAAGATCTGAAATCATAATATTTCATAACCCAATGGGTTATGTTTGTTCTTCACAGTGCACTCTCCCTCCTCCCTGGTGTTCCAGCCTCTTTTATACCATTCCATGACACAGCTGCCAATCAGCCATGCCTGATCTTCACGTCCCGCACCCTGCAGAACCGGCCCTTACCATTGGTTAGAATGCTGAGGAGCCAATGCGAAAGCCCTGTCCATTAAAGGGTGGGGTGCAAAATGATTTGCTATGGGGATTTATCGAAGGAGATCAAATTCAGATGTAAAATAAGGTTAATATGTAAACTTGTTGTTGATATATTGTACATATTGGTTGACATTTAATGTATTTGAGGTATGTGACTGAGCACTTTGTAAAAAAAAAATAAAAAAAAAATACATGTATTAATAGATGTGTACACTGAACAAAAATGGAATATGCAACAATTTCAAAGATTTTTACTGAGTTACAGTTCATAAGCAAATCAGTCAATTGAAAAATGAAGTGGGCACTAATCTATGGATTTCATATGACTGAATACAGCTATATAGTGCCTTCAAAGTTATTCAGACCCCTTGACTTTTTCCCCAAATTGTTACATTAGCCTTATAAAATGGATTAAATAAAACAATCTACACACATTATGGGGTAATGACAAAGGTTTAGAAATGTTTGCACATTTATTAAAAATAAACATACCTTATGTAAATAAGTATTCAGACCCTTTACTATGAGACTCAATTGAGCTGTGGTGCATCCTGTTTCCATTTATCATCCTTGAGCTGTTTCTACAACTTGATTGGAGTACCCCTGAAGTAAATTCAATTGATTAGGCATGATTTGGAAAGGCACACACCTGTCTATGTAAGGTCCCACAGTTGACTGCATGTCAGAACAAAAGCCAAGCCATGAGGTTGAAGGAATTGTCTGTAGAGCTCCGAGACAGGAATGTGTCAAGGCACAGATCTGGGGAAGCATTGAGGCTTCCCAAGAACACAGTGGCCTCCATTCTTAAATGGAAGTTTTGAAGCTGTCCGCCTGGCCGAACTGAGCAATAGAAGGGCGAACCCGATGGTCACTGACAGAGCTCCTCTGAGGAGATGGGAGAACCTTCCAGAAGGACAACTATCTCTGCAGCACTCCACCAAGCAGGCCTTTATGGTAGTGGCCAGATGGATTTCTCCTCAGTAAAAAGGCACATTACAGCCTGAATGGAGTTTGACAAAAGACACCTAAAGACTCTGACCATGACAAACAAGATTCTCTAGTCTAATGAAACCAAGATTGAACTCGTTGGCCTGAATGCCAAGCATCACATCTGGAGGAAACCTGGCACCATCCCTTCGGTGAAGCATGAAAGTGGCAGCATCATGCTGTGGGGATGTTTTTCAGCGGCAGGGACTAGACAGGATCGAGGCAAAGATCAACTGACAAAGAACAGAAAGATCCTTAATGAAAACTTGCTCAGGACCTCATTCTCAGGCGAAGTTTCACCTTCCAACAGGACAACGACCCAAAGCACACAGACAACACAGGAGTGGCTTCTGGATAAGTCTGAATGTCCTTGAATGGCAGAGACTTGAACCCGATCGAACATCTCTGAAGATACCTGAAAATATCTGTGCAGCAATGCTCCCCATCCAACCTGACAGAGCTTGAGAGGATCTGCAGAGAAGAATGGGAGACACTCCCCAAATACAGGTGTGCCAAGCTTTTAGGGTTATACACAAGAAGACTGAGGCTGTAATCGCTGACAAAGGAGCTTCAACAAAGTAAAGGGGTCTGAATACTTATTTAAATGTCTTGGTTTATTTAAAAATCATTTCTTAACCTGTTTTTGCTTTGTCATTATTGGGTAGTGTTTAGATTACAGGGGAAATAAACTATTTTATCAATTTTATAAGGGTATAACCTAACAATAATTTGTAGAAAGTTAAGGGGTCTGAATACTTATTTAAATGTGTTGGTTTATTTAAAAATAATTTCTTAACCTGTTTTTGCTTTGTCATTATTGGGTAGTGTTTAGATTACGGGGGAAATAAACGATTTAATACATTTTATAAGGGTGTAACCTAACAATAATTTGTAGAAAGTTAAGGGGTCTGAATACTTTCCAAAGGTACTGTATATCTGTTGGATATGAATCCCTTAAATAAAAAGGTACAGTATGGGCAGGGATCAGAAAACCAGTCTGTATCTGGTGTGACCACCGTAAATCTCATGCATATCTCCTTCACATAGTTTTCAGGAATGTTGTCCTACTCTTCAATGGCTGTGCAAAGATTTTGGATATTGGCGGGAACTGAAACATGCTGTCAATCCAGAGCACCCGAAACATGCTCAATGGGTGACATGTCTGGTAAGAATGCAGACCATGGAAGAACTGCAACATTTTCAGCTTCCAGGAATTGCGTACAGATCCTTGCCACATTGGGCCTGTGCATTATCATGCTGAAGCATGAAGTGAAGGCGGCGGATGAATGGCACAACAATGGGCCTCAGAATCTCATAACAGTATCTTTGTGCAATTGTGTTCGTTGTCTGTAGCTTATGCCTGCCCATACCCACACCACCACCACGGGGCACTCTGTTCACAACGTTGACATCAGCAAACCGCTAGCCCGCACGACGCCGTCTGCCATCTCCCGGGTACAGTTGAGACCGGGATTCATCCGTGAAGAGCACAGTGGCCAACAAAGGTGATAATTTGCCCACTGAAGATGGTTACGACGCCGAACTGCAGAAATGTTTCGGTTTTGCAAACCCACAGTTGCATCAGCATTCCGAGTGTCTGGTCTTAGACGATTCCACAGGTGACGAAGCCGGATTGGAGGTCCTGGTCTGGCGTGGTTACACGTGGTCTGTTGTTGAGGCCGGTTAGACATACTGCCAAATTCTCTAAAACAACGTTGGAGGCAGCTTATGTAGAGAAATGAACATTGAATTCTCTGGCTACAGCTCTGGTGGACAGTCCTACACTCAGCATGCCAATTGCATGCTCCCTAAAAACTTGAAGACATCTTTGGCATTATGTTGTGACAATTTCACTGTTAAAAGTGGCCTTTTGTCCCCAGCACAAGATGCAGCACCATCACTCTTCTTCTTGGTCAAATAGCCCTTACACAGCCTGGAGGTGGGTTTTGGGTCATTGTCCTGTTGAAAAACAAATGATAGTCTCACTAAGAGCAAACCAGATGGGATGACGTATCGCTGCAGAATGCTGTGGTAGCCACGCTGGTTAAGTGTGCCTTGAATTCTAAATAAAATCACTGACAGTGTCACCAGCAAAGCACCCCCATGCTTCACGGTGGGAACCACACATGCAGAGTTTATCTGTTCACCTACTCTGCATCTCACAAAGACACTGCGGTTGGAACCAAAAATCTCAAACTTGGACAGACCAAAATTATATTTCCACCGGTCTAATGTCCATTGCTCGTGTTTCTTGGCCCAAGCAAGTGGCTTCTTCTCATTGGTGTCCTTTAGTAGTGGTTTCTTTGCAGCAATTCGACCATGAAGGCCTGATTCACGCAGTCTCCTCTGTACAGTTGATGTTGTGATGGGTCTCTTACTTGAAATCTGTGAAGCATTTATTTGGGCTGTAATCTGAGGTGCAGTTATTTGCCCATTTCGGAGGCTGGTAACTTTAATGAACTTATCCTCTGCAGCAGAGGTAATGCTGGGTCTTCATTTCCTGTGGTGGTCCTCATGAGAGCCAGTTTCATCATAGTGCTTGATGTTTTTTGTGACTCCACTTGAAGAAACTTACAAAGTTCTTCAAATTTTCCGGATTGACTGACCTTCATGTCTTTAAGTCATGATGGACTGTCGTTTCTCTTTGTTTATTTGTGCTGTTCTGGCCATAATATGGACTTTTTTTTTTACCAAATAGGACTATCTTCTGTATACCACCCCTTTCTTGTCACAACTCAAATTATTGGCTCAAACACATTAAGGAAAGAAATTCAACAAATGAACTTTTAACAAGGCACACCTGTTAATTGAAATGTATTCCAGGTGACTACCTCATGAAGCACACAAGTGTGCAAAGCTGTCGTTGAGGCAAAGCGTGGCTACTTTGAAGAATTTCAAATCTAAAATATATTTTGATTTGTTTGGTTACAACATGATTCCATGTGTTATTTCATAGTTTTGATGTCTTCACTACTTTTCTATGTAGAAAATAGTAAAATATAGAAAAACCCTTGAATGAGTAGGTGTTTCCAAACTTTTGACTGGTACTGTATGTATATGTGTAAGTGAGGACTTGGCTGTCTGTATATTCTTTTGGTTAGGTTTTCCTTAATGTGTTCGCTCCCGTGTGCTGGTAAGGGCACAGAGAACAGACAGGTAGGATTCCAGTTGAGGTGGTTTAATAGCGCTGAAGATGCACAGGCACGGAACTACACCGCACAGTGTACGTAGTGTGGATGGGCAACTTGCTTCAACCAAAGTGTGTGTGTGTCTGCAATTAAAGAGAGAAACAAAGACACAATAGTGAATGACAATAGAATCTCCAATTCACATCTCTTATAAACAATTTGCTTAGATATAATATTACTATAATGACTTAATGCTATACAGGACCAAACTGCGCAATACAACGTGACTACTAATTTGAGATCAAAATATAATACAACACGCTGGGGGACATTACAAACACAGGGTTAAATGTCCGAAATGATAAGACGACCAAACTAGAGCTAACTAGCTCGCAGCATAAACTACTAATTAGCATAACCATACATATGACACTAGTCACAGAGTGCATCTTCAGACATAAACACCGGAAATATATGAAAGATGTCATTACATATTGTAGTGTCTTAACACTTAGTACTTATTTATGTAATAAGAAAGACTCGGAATACAAGCAATTGAACTGGAGCTTCACATTTACTCAAACTAGTTAGTACCAGAATAACATAGAACAACACTGCGCATGACCAAGGGTGCTCCCGCCTTAAAGGGGACATCAGTAATTAACAGAACATAACATTCCTTCTCTTATACAATCAGAGTTACTTTTACCAAACCACAACTGAAACATTTCCCAGAATTTGTTGTAGTTATTTTGCATATTTTAATTTGAACTTGAACGGTTAGTTTTTGTTTGTTTGTTTGTTTATAAGTCTAGTCTGTCTGGTGGACGGTGCACCGGAGAGCATCTTGGCTTGTTTGTTCAGCACTTCATTGGGCCTGTTTGGCTTCATGATGTCCAGCTGTGTGCGGAGAGGCCTACCGAACATCAGTGCGGCTGGGCTTTCATTTGTCGTGGCATGTGGGGTGTTTCGGTAGGAGGCCAGGAACTTGGCCAGTTTTGTTTGCAAAGTCCCTTCGTCTCGTTTTGCTGCACGGAGTCCTTGCTTTAGGGTTTGCACAAAGCGTTCTGCCAGCCCATTGGTGGCAGGGTGGTATGGAGCTGAGGTTGAGTGTTTGATTCCATTTTACTGTCATGAATCTTGTAAACTCGTCACTTACAAAAACTTGCGCGTTGTCACTTACCAGCTGCAGTGGCAAACCGAAGCGTTGTTCTGAGACACTCTATCGTCTGAGCTGAGGTGGAGGAGTCAGTGCAAAACACCTCTGGCCATTTGGAATGGGCATCCACTATAACCAGAAACATGTGCTTTTCAAACGGACCAGCGTAGTCCACATGAATTCTCTGCCATGGCTCTGCGGGCCATTCCCATGGGTGGACTGGGACAGGAGCAGGCATGTGAAGGTTTTCCAAACATCCGCTACAGTTCTTCGCCATGTTTTCTATCTGTTGATCCAGACCTGGCCACCAGAAGTGTCTCCTTGCGAGCAGCTTCATTTTGACAATTCCAACATGACCTTCATGTAATTGCTGCAAAACTAGATGTTGGCATTTCTGGGGTATGATGACTCTCATTCCCCACATCAAACATCCTTGGTACGTTGTAATTTCGTTTCTCCGCTGGAAATACGGAGTCAGCTCCTTTCTGCCAGTAGCTGGCCATCCTGACATGGTGTAGGTGTACACTTTTGTCTCCTGTTTGATATCTGTGCTTGTGACCGGTAGTGCCTCGAGCTGAGCGGTATGAAACATGTCCACTGCATCCACCCTCCTTTGTCTTTCTCTTGTACATGGCAGTCTGGATAATCCATCTGCATTTGTGTGGAGGGATGACGGCTTAAACTCAATGTCATACATATGCCTGGCAAGGAACAGGGCATATCGCTGTAACCTGGCTGCTGTCATTGCCGGAATGCCTTTCTTTGGACTGAAAATGGAAAGCAACGGCTGGTGATCTGTAATCAGAGTGAAACGCTTGCCATATAGGTATGGGTGGAATTTCTTGACGCCCCACACTAGTGTCAGTGCTTCTTTGTCGATATGTGAGTAGTTTTTCTCTGCATCATTCAATGTTCGTGACGCGAATGCAACTGGCCTCTCTGACCCATCTTTCAGTGTGTGTGAAAGGACGGCACCTAAGCCATAAGGGGACGCATCACAAGCTAACTTCACTGGCATTTCAGGGTCGTAATGCATCAGGACCTGTTCAGATGTTATGAGCCGTTTTGCCTCCAAAATTGCATTTTCACACTGCTCTGTCCACCGCCATGTCCTATTCTTTTCCAGGAGCTGATTTAGAGGCTGGAGTACTGCTGAAAGGTTTGGGAGGAATCTTCTGTAGTCATTGATCAGTCCCGTGAAAGATCTCACTTCTGTGATATTTTGTGGTCGTGGTGCCTGTACCACTGCCTCGATTTTGTCCTGTGTTTTGTGCAATCCATTACAGTCAATCTCATGTCCACAGAAGACAATCTTGTCTTTGAAGAACTCACACTTCTTTAAGTTTGCCTCTGGACCATACTCTTTCAGTCTTTTCAGGACCTCTTCCAGGTTAGCCAGGTGCTCTTTGTCGGTGCGTCCTGTTATGATCATGTCATCCAGGATACACTGGGTTCCTGGGATTCCTTGAAAAATCTGGTCAATAGTTCGTTGCCAAATGGCTGGGGTTGATGCAATGCCAAAAACCAGGCGGTTATACCTGTATAGACCTTTGTGTGTGTTTATTGTCAGGTACTGTTTGGAACTCTCTTCAACCGGTAGCTGTAGGTAAGCCTGTTTCAGATCGATTTTACTGAAGTGTTTCCCACCAGCTAGTGCAGCAAAGATGTCATCCAGGCGTGGTAGGGGGTATTGGTCCACATGCAACATTGAATTCACAGTTACCTTGAAGTCCCCACACATTCTAACAGACCCGTCTTTCTTCACAATAGGAACTATGGGTGTGGCCCATTCGCTTCTGTCCACTTTCGTCAGGATCCCTGTATCCTGCAAGCGATCGATTTCCGGTTCCACCTTTGGTCTCAGGGAGTATGGAACATATCTGGCTTTGCAGAATTTGGGGGTTGCATCATCTCTTAGTACAAGTTTTGCTGTGAAGCCTTTTACTGTTCCCATCTGATCACTGAAAACTGTGTTGTATTTCTTCCGCAAGTGTTCCAGTATTTGGTCTGTACCATTCTCTTTGGACTGGAACATGTTGAGCATTTTCAAGTCACACCAGTTCAGCTTTATTTTTGAAAGCCATTCCCTACCAAATAATGGGGGGCCAGTTCCAGGCACCACATACAGCTGTAACTGCTGTGTTTGCCCCCCCATAATGCACTCTGACCTGCAACGCCCCCATTGGGCTCAATCTCTCTCCTGAGTATGTCTTCAGCAACACATTTGTGTTCTTCAGCTTGATAGCCTTAAAGTGCTCATTGTAGACGGTAGTGGAAATGATAGACACTGCAGATCCTGTGTCCAGCTCCATTTTGAGGGGTTTGCCTTCGATATCTGGTGTCACCCATATTATGTTACTGCTGGGAGAAGTCACTGTGTTTAACTCCATTGTACCAATTAATCGTTCATCTGAATCACTGCCACTGTTCTCTGCTAGTGCATTCACAGACCCTTTAATTTTCTCAGTTGTCCTGTTGTGACTGAATTTTGCTTTGCATGCTCTTTGAATGTGCCCCCTTCTACTGCATTTGTGACAAATTTCGTCTTTGAAACGGCAGTCCTCTGCTCTGTGACCATCTCTGTCACACCTGTTGCATTTTTCGGCCACATGGGGGCGCTGTCGACTGCGTGAAAACTTGTGCAGGGAAATTTGTGACAGGTCAGTACTTCTTTTACTTTGCAACTCAAATGCATCTTTAGTCGCGATTTCCATAGCCACAGCAATTTCAACAGCCTTTGCAAACGTGAGCTCTGATTCTGTGAGCAAACTCTTTTGAATGTGTTCATGTTTCAGTCCACAAACAAATCTATCCCTTAATGTGTCATTAAGCCATTCTCTTTACCTCCGGCTCCACGGGTCTTTGATCTGCCGCCTCGTTCTCGTCAGCTCTCCCCAAGTCTTCACTGCTTGCTAGCTGTTGTGCTACAGGGTCAAAATCTTCCTCTCTTCCTACGAACTCCCTCTGTATTCGTGATGCACACTGCAGGTAAATCATCCTCGTCGCCATTGTAGTGTCTTAACACTTAGTACTTATTTATGTAATAAGAAAGACTCGGAATACAAGCAATTGAACTGGAGCTTCACATTTAAATCAAATCAAATTTTATTTGTCACATACACATGGTTAGCAGATGTTAATGCGAGTGTAGCAAAATGCTTGTGCTTCTAGTTCCGACAATGCAGTAATAACCAACAAGTAATCTAACTAACAATTCCAAAACTACTGTCTTATACACAGTGTAAGGGGATAAAGAATATGTACATAAGGATATATGAATGAGTGATGGTACAGAGCAGCATAGGCAAGATACAGTAGATGGTGTCGAGTACAGTATATACATATGAGATGGGTATGTAAACAAAGTGGCATAGTTAAAGTGGCTAGTGATACATGTATTACATAAGGATGCAGTCGATGATATAGAGTACAGTATACACGTATGCATATGAGATGAATAATGTAGGGTAAGTAACATTATATAAGGTAGCATTGTTTAAAGTGGCTAGTGATATATTTACATCATTCCCATCAATTCCCATTATTAAAGTGGCTGGAGTTGAGTCAGTGTCAGTGTGTTGGCAGCAGCCACTCAATGTTAGTGGTGGCTGTTTAATAGTCTGATGGCCTTGAGATAGAAGCTGTTTTTCAGTCTCTCGGTCCCAGCTTTGATGCACCTGTACTGACCTCGCCTTCTGGATGATAGTGGGGTGAACAGGCAGTGGCTCGGGTGGTTGTTGTCCTTGATGATCTTTATGGCCTTCCTGTAACATCGGGTGGTGTAGGTGTCCTGGAGGGCAGGTAGTTTGCCCCCGGTGATGCGTTGTGCAGACCTCACTACCCTCTGGAGAGCCTTACGGTTGAGGGCGGAGCAGTTGCCGTACCAGGCGGTGATACAGCCCGCCAGGATGCTCTCGATTGTGCATCTGTAGAAGTTTGTGAGTGCTTTTGGTGACAAGCCGAATTTCTTCAGCCTCCTGAGATTGAAGAGGCGCTGCTGCGCCTTCTTCACGATGCTGTCTGTGTGAGTGGACCAATTCAGTTTGTCTGTGATGTGTATGCCGAGGAACTTAAAACTTGCTACCCTCTCCACTACTGTTCCATCGATGTGGATAGGGAGATGTTCCCTCTGCTGTTTCCTGAAGTCCACAATCATCTCCTTAGTTTTGTTGACGTTGAGTGTGAGGTTATTTTCCTGACACCACACTCAGAGGGCCCTCACCTCCTCCCTGTAGGCCGTCTCGTCGTTGTTGGTAATCAAGCCTACCACTGTTGTGTCGTCCGCAAACTTGATGATTGAGTTGGAGGCGTGCGTGGCCACGCAGTCGTGGGTGAACAGGGAGTACAGGAGAGGGCTCAGAACGCACCCTTGTGGGGCCCCAGTGTTGAGGATCAGCGGGGAGGAGATGTTGTTGCCTACCCTCACCACCTGGGGGCGGCCCGTCAGGAAGTCCAGTACCCAGTTGCACAGGGCGGGGTCGAGACCCAGGGTCTCGAGCTTGATGACGAGCTTGGAGGGTACTTTTGGTGTTGAATGCCGAGCTGTAGTCGATGAACAGCATTCTCACATAGGTATTCCTCTTGTCCAGATGGGTTAGGGCAGTGTGCAGTGTGGTTGAGATTGCATCGTCTGTGGACCTATTTGGGCGGTAAAGCAAATTGGAGTGGGTCTAGGGTGTCAGGTAGGGTGGAGGTGATATGGTCCTTGACTAGTCTCTCAAAGCACTTCATGATGACGGAAGTGAGTGCTACGGGGCGGTAGTCGTTTAGCTCAGTTACCTTAGCTTTCTTGGGAACAGGAACAGACGATTTTTATGTGCTACGTGCTTCAACACTCAGTGGTCCTGTTGTATGAGCTTATGTGACCTTTGCGGTTGAGTTGTTGTTGCTCCTAGACATTTCCACACAATAACAGCACTTACAGTTGACCGGGTCAGCTCTAGCAGGGCAGAAATTTGAAGAACTGACTTATTGGAAAGGTTGCATCCTATGACAGTGCCACGTTGAAAGTCTCTGAGCTCTTCAGTAAGGCCATTCTACTGCCAATGTTTGTCTATGGAGATTGCATGGCTGTGTGCTCGATTTTATACCCCCGTCAGCAACAGGTGTGGCTGAAATAGCCCAAATACTCTAATTTAAATGGGTGTCCACATACTTTTGTATATGTAGTGTATAAGTAGGTCACTTGAAATCCCGGCAAGTTTGAGAACTATACCAGAGTTGTCTTGAGACGGCTATGCATATTAATGGCATGTGGCTAGTAGCATAGCATCTCTCTACATTGAATACAGGCGGTTGATGTCAACAACCCTCATTGAATATTTTAAAAAGATGACAATAAATGAGATGTATCCACCAATCCAAAAAAGGATAGGCAGGAGCTAGACAACCCAATGTGCAACGACTCCCATTGTTAGGGCGGAGAGACGAGTACCTTGTCAGAATTTCCATAATCTTTGGTTGTACTCTTGATCCAGCACTGGAAATAAGGGGGTGATTCAATCCGGATCGAGGAAGTTCAGCTCTACAGCTGGGATGAAATTTAAAGGCAATGTTCCCACTTTAGTGGAGATTGCATTCACGGTAAACGCTGCATATTTTGTCTCAATCGTAAATTACCTTAACATTTCTATAGGAGAATCTGTAACGCCTTCTGCTTCAACGTTTCAGATTGAATAGAGCCCTCAGAGTTGAAAAGAAACTCAAAATGAGGAAGAATAGACGGGTAACTGGGATTTATGGATTCTACAGTGATTTTGATGTTTTACCTGCAATAGCTGTAGCTTTGCACAATATTTCAATATTGCCCATGTTTTCACACTGTAGAAATGGTTGGTGTAAACGCATTACATGGCACATCAAATGCTGTAAATCACATGGAACTATTCAAATGTATTTTATTTATAAAGGTCACTTCACATTCTCATTGACTAAATTTTACAAAAGAAAATCCCAAATTAAATATACATTAAATATTCATCCCAAAATGTAGAAAAGAGCATGTACATGTAATTGACATTATAAAAACATAGCACTTTTTTCATCTGTACTACCACTGAAGTACAAATTCTACCAAAATGACATTGAGATCCTTCCATTGCCAGGAGTCTAAAAAGGTGTTTAGCCTAAAGTAAAAGCCTCCATTATCAACCAGCTAGGCACATTAACTAGAACCTGCAATTAAGTCGTACATAAAACCTTATGCTCAGCTAGGTAAATAGCATTTATTTTTCAATGGATCTTAAATTGCAGTGACACAGACTTATCTGAATCTCCACAGGATCTGCCTTAGCCTTCTGTTTAATATAGTGGATGCTTTCGACCAGTGTTTTGTACACATTCTCTGTATTTGATAGTCTCCCCAAGTATTTGCGAGAACTGGGGTGGTCATCCAGGTAAAATGAAAAAGATCAGCACTTCAGACAACTGTAATCCACCATACAGCAACCAAAACTAGGCATAGGGATTTTTGTTTGCTTGCAGGTTTTCCTATCATTGTCCATTGGCCAGGGAGTAACACCATTCAGTTGTAATGAGATCCTATCAGGACCAAGAGATGACATGACTTCAAACTCAAATCCTGATTTGAAAGTGAAACCATCCGGTTTTGACGAAGTTGAAACAATAGGATTCAATATTCATACAGTAGGACAGGAGCATATCAGATATACAGAAGCCCTTATTCGGAACAGCTAGTCCCTCCAAACATACATCAAAGGAGGTTGGTGGCACCTTAATTGGGGAGAACGGGCTCGTGGTAATGACTGGAGCGGATCAGTGGAATGGTATCAAATACATCAAATCCATGGTTTCCAGGTGTCTGATGCCATTCCATTTGCTCTGTTCTGGATATTATTAGGAGCCATTCTCCCCTCAGCAGCCTCCACTAACATACATGTACAGTGTAGTATCACACACACACACACACACACACACACACACACACACACACACACACACACACACACACACACACACACACACACACACACACACACACACACACACACGCTACCCGTGCTGTACCTGAGCCCATTTGTGGGTGTAAAGGTGACCACAGTTTCACGTTTTGACCGCAAACTGCACTGTTGACTGCAGTAGTGTGACAGGGTAAAATTTCTCATGATTGTCCTTGACACTGTTGTTGCTTAGCCTTTAGTGGCTAAGTATTTGGAACTCCATTAGTAATGAATATTGACTTTGAGTAGCATAAATCAACTAGTTTGAGCATTAGCTAAAAGACAAAGTCCGCAGAACAAGTGTTGGTCAGACTACAATTTAGGGTTCTGTCAGAGTCTGCTGCACTTTTCTTTGCATTAAGGTCCCTTGTTCATGTAAACTACAGTTACAGTACAGCTGCTGCAGATGAATGAAGATGGTAGGGACAATAGTAGTGTCCTGCAGGTTGGATATGCATAGCCTCTGATGTGTTTGGAGCAAACCAGAAGTCTCTAAATCTCTCTCTCACTGCACCAGAGAGTTACGAGTTTGTTGGATTATCTGAACAAGTCACAGTGAAGTCTGACCATCTGACCTTGTTCCAAATGAGTTGCTGCCTGCAAATTCCTAGTCTTGAGGTAAGGCAGTAGCAAAGTCTTCATGCTTAATAGTCACACTATTAGTCTCATTGTCTGTGTCCTGTACTTCTAATAATTATTTGAATGATCACAAATGTCATAGTCAATGTAAGAGTTCTTAAGGAGTCTCAGAGTCCCTCAAAATCACAGTCAGTGTTCATTCTGAAGAGTTGAGAAGGTTCTTCAGTTGCAATAGTCACAGCCAGTGGTCTCATCGTCCATTAGAGACTGATATTACTTGCTAGCTGATAGACAGCATAGTGTAGGTAGCTTGTGTTCAGCTCTGTTCCGTTGAATTTAAAGCATGCTAAATATCTCAGAAGAGTAAAGCTATTAGTTTGTAGGACAGTTTTGTTTTGTGTCCCTCAGTGGTGGTCAGTTTTTCTCAGAATACTGTGAAGCCCAGCGGACATGAGGAAAGGCTTCTCAGAGCTCCCATCATTCCTCTCCAAGTCCTCACCTGGAGGGGTGTATGGGAGGAGTGGAGAAAGGGAGAGGAGAGAGGGGTTAGACGTGCTCAGATCAAATGTGAAGCAAGTGAACAGCCATGGTGGTTTTTACAGTTGTAAAGCAGCCAAAGCATTGATATTGGGATCGACTGAATAGCCAATCAAAGATGTCCGAGGTCAGGATGAGAGCAGGCGTATTCTTTCAGATGTGATTTTTTTGCATTCAAACGTAATGAGTCATCAACCAATACCACCGTGTTTTGGAAGCATATCTATGAAGAGGAATACATAGGTTTTACTTACAGAAACACAGAAACAGTGTGTCTACACACATTGCATAGACGCTGAAGAATCCGTGAGCGATCAAATAGGACCCGAATATCACCGTCTGCCAATGAGAAGACATGATAATACACCATCAATACCCAGCTGAATGTAGGATATACCCACTGCTATACCCTTTCTATTTGGGCCTCTTACCAGTAACGGTACCCAGTAGTAATGCAAGGTCGGCACTTCTTCCTGAAAGATGGGCATTTTGTGTGTGAAGAAAAAGAAGGCTATGACGCCTGCAACACACAAACAACATTGTAAATACCCACAGATACGCTTCATCAAATATTTATACCTTTGACTGATTTCAGTCAAAGAAAATATAAATTCTCTTAATAACCTTAGACTAAAACATTTAGAAGTCACAAGAACAAAAATATGTTTTTTGCAATGACTCACCTACACTCCCTGCTATTAGCACTTTACCCAGGAACAGTAGGAAGTCAGTCACTCTGTCCAGCACCGCCACCCTGCAGTAGAGAGGGGGGAACCCGGTGAGGTTAGCTCAGTAAGGTGCCACCAACTGGGTAGCCTAACAATCCAGCCCCTGGCTTCAGAGGGCCTTACCTGACTACGTTTCTCATCAGTAGGCAGAAGGCATCTCGAGCTGACATGCAGAAGCCCTTCCCATATATCGCAATCTAGAGTGAACACACAGACCATGGTACCATATTGAGTTACACTATAGCCTACAATTGAGTTGTGCGGTCATATTCAGCTACCCCTGACTCTGTCGCTAAATTAGCACCACTTCACACCGAGGAACAACTATGTAAGTGTCAGTGCATATGGATGCCCACAAACCACCATACTCACCATAATGTAAGCATTTCTGTTCATGAATTTGACGAAGCGCTCTAGACACCAGAAACAGCATTTGAGGCAGCAGAGCACGAAGCGTGCTGCCACGTTATTGGCACCTGAACACAGACCATTAGTGACGAGTTACTCCAGAGTCACATTCAGGACTAGATGATGTAATACTGTACTATACTGTCCTAAAGCCAAACTCACCTTTGAGTTTAGAATCTAGATACTCCAGGATAATTCGGGCCATCTGAACCACGGCCAGAATTAGAGCACCAAACGCAAGAGAGCCTGTGTGATACCTGTAACCCAGATGATCACACACGCACATCTGCTTTAGTCAGTCTATCATTAATAAAAATCATCAACTCCCAAACCCTCTAAACACATGGTTCAAACAACCCCTGAGCCCTAATGAAAGTAACTTTTCCAGTAATCCTGCTAATCAACTGTATTTATAGTCTGGTATGGAAGGCTCCTTACCGTATGGCCCTGCTAAATGAAGAGAACAGGGGACAGGGGGGGATGTCCTGGGGCTTCCTCCGGGCCCAGTAGTAGGAAGCGAAGGCCCCAGCCAGGGTACACTGTCCCAGGGCGATGGTGAAGTTGACCAGCCACAGGAAGATGAGCAGGTTGGACAGCTGGAGGATGAAGAGGTAGCGGTGGTAGGGCGTCTCCCCGCCGTAGAATGCAAATGTACACTGGGCTCCCGGACATGCCGTAGACACGTTGGTCTTGTTGAACGTCTGAGATGGAAATAGTGAAAATACCGGATTTGTGTGTGTCTGCAGGATACTTAGATTGAGTGGAGAAAAAGGGGACTTACCTCAGGATTACATGTCTTGTTTGCGTACATGCAGTTGGACTCAGCAGCCATTACTTTATAGATGGCATCTCCAGAGGAGGCCAGGAATCTGGGTGTAATGCTGATTAAGGTTTTTAAAAATTGCTCTTGTACAACAATACACAATAGAACACCACTTTCTTCAATTAATTATGTGTCTCTGTACTCCATAAGGCATTCAATACAACAACTGTATAGCATCTGGGAGTTGATGGTTATCATGAACGCTAAACAAAGAAATGCAAAAACAGCGCCCTCGAGTGGAGAAATACCACACCAGTAAGAGTAAGATACACAGAGGTGACGGCAAAATAGGAGCTGCAGACGGCCAGCAGCAGGAAAGTGATGATTGGGTAGAAGAGTGTTGACATTATGTAGCTGACGGCCCTAGAGACCAGAGGCACAAGAAGAACATCAGTCATTGAAAATATACTTTTGAACTAAATGAAGAAATAAAGTGAGAGAACGCGGAAACTGTTACTATTAGTTGACTTACTTGCTTCCCTCTCTCAGTAGAGCGATAGCCACCCGTACTCTCCTCCTCAGGAAGATAAGAATGATCAGGATAGAGGCTTCTATGGTACCCAGAGCTATCACTAACAGAGAGAGTGGGGAGGAGACAGCAGAAAGTTAGCGAGTCTTAGCCAAACCATAGTATCAGTCCTAACCAAACATTTTCTCAATTTGTAATGTGTAAAGTAAATGAAAGAATGTATTACAGAACAACCATATACTTTGAGAAATGTTTTACTGAAACTGAAACTGGTCATCAGCCTAAATGCTTTGAAAGAGACTCAGCCCTGAGATAAAGCTGAGAGAGAGATCGTCATGAGAGAGGTCATGACTCACAGAAGATGAACCATGTCTGGCTGAGCTGCAGGTAAACCATGACATCTGTCTGGAAGCCAATGTCTACGATGGTCACATCTGCCCCGGGCTGCTGCCTCAGCAGGGAGAACTCCAGGTAACAGTGCCATATTCCTACAGAGTCACAGAAAGCAGAGGTTAAAGAGGTGAGAAGACACTGGTAACACACACAGCTACGCACGCACGTACGTACATATGCACAATTGCACACATTCACACACCCGCTTAAACACGCACGCAAGCAAACAGGTAGATACAAACAGGCACACATACTGACCGTATGCAATGACCAGTATGACTGCAATGATGGTGAACCAGAGGAGGAGTCCGGCAGTGAAACGTAGCAGCAGGATGAAGATCAGACTGACCACCAGAGCCATCACCAGACCTCTGGAAATATAATACACAGTACACAGTACACATTTTACAGTACCGTAAAAGTACCATACAGAACAATTCATTGTCCCTTATAATAACTCAAACCAGTGTATCTCTGCCAGTAAGAGTTCACACATGAAAAAGTACTATAAATACTATAGTATTACCCATTAGTGTTTTTGTAGACTTTACTGTAGTATTTACAGTTAACTCTAGTATAAATTCTGTAATAAAATAAAAGTGTAGTATATACTATAGTAATTCATGTAGTGTTTTTGTAGACTTTACTGTTGTATTTACTATAGATCATGTTTAAAAATATATATTTGATGAAGAAGTGCAGGCTACTACTGGAGAAATACTAAAAGAGCACATTTTCCATAACTTGTGGTAGGTAGGTATGTAGGTAGGAGTAGCTACTATAATCTTCTATAACCTGTAGGGTACACAATATATGGGCTAAACTTGGCATTTAGGTTTCTCACTTATGGGTGACACAAATTGGGAAATGGGGGAGGGGAATGTACTGGGTATTTGCAAATTCAATACTGAAGTATTTATTATTGGGTTTATGCGGACATTACTGTAGTATTTTTGTAGATAATACTGTAGTGTGTAGTAGATTATATACTAAGTATTACACATGATAGAGGGATACTACAGGATGTAGTAAAGTATTCTACAGTTTACTACAGAATTCTATAGTAAGTACTGAAGTATTCTAGTTTTCATGTAGGTTCTTACATTAAGATCCAGTTCCATGAGGCGGCGTAGTCCTCCACAATCTTCATCCCAACCTCCTTAGCATCCACCAGACCTGTGATGCCACTTTAGGAGACAATACTATTCTAAAACTGCAGTTCTTACAGAAATGTCTCTGTGTGTTTGTGTGTGTATGCATGAACACGCACCTCAACGTGTGTGTGTGTGTCGGTCTTTGTAACTCACTTGGCAGCATCTCTTAGTTCAGTCACACTGCGGGCTGTGTCCAGGGCATCTTTGAAGTGGGTTTTTTTGGCCACCGTCAGGGTTCCATTTTGAGTGATGAAGTCAGGAAAACAACGCTGCAGGACTAGTAGACAAGACAATTCAGTACCATCACTTCACAATAGCCTGCCAGTTGCAGTCTCCCCCCCTGTACTTACATGGTCTGCTAGGCACAATCATCGATGGACAGTCCTCGTCTCGTAACACTTGTGCAATGGGCTGAAAATAAAAAGCAAAGATCATGTTGCATTCAATGGAAAGTTCACATCCTAACAGTATCCTGCCTACACACTGCCTTTGAGAACCAGTATACTCACACATGCAAACAGCTTACATACATGGTACCTGCCTTTGAGAACCAGTATACTCACACATGCAAACAGCTTACATACATGGTACCTGCCTTTGAGAACCAGTATACTCACACATGCAAACAGCTTACATACATGGTACCTGCCTTTGAGAACCAGTATACTCACACATGCAAACAGCTTACATACATGGTACCTGCCTTTGAGAACCAGTATACTCACACATGCAAACAGCTTACATACATGGTACCTGCCTTTGAGAACCAGTATACTCACACATGCAAACAGCTTACATACATGGTACCTGCCTTTGAGAACCAGTATACTCACACATGCAAACAGCTTACATACATGGTACCTGCCTTTGTTGGGTTGTTGAATCCTGGTTTGCAGAACTGCCTATAGTAGTCCCAGGGCGCGGCAGTGATTTGGTATTGCAACTGCACATCTGTATAGGTGGAAAATTTGTCCGGGCACTTGGAAACACACATCTGTTAGGAAACACACACATATACACACATTTTTATTAAAAGTCAGTAAGGTGATATCACAGGAGGCTGGTGAGAGGAGGGCGGCTCATAATAATGGCTGGGATGGAGTAAATGGAATGTTATCAACTCCTGAAGAAGGCAGAGTGATGCCAAAACGGTGATTTACCCAATAAATTACTGGGAGTGTGACTATATTTATTTTTAATATCAAACTCATGGAAACCACATGTTTGATAGCATTCCATTAATTCCGTTCCAGCCATTACTATGAGCCCCAGGGTGAACTCATTCCGTGGCTGATATAACCCTCCATGTCTGAACAGCCACTACACTTAAATACTCCATTACTCTGTTATTTTCTCTGATATCACTTGACCAATATGTTATGAATACCTGAGTGGTCGGGCACTGTAAGTTGATGAGGACAGCAGGGTTGGCACATTTCAGGATGTTGAAGTAGAACAGTGTGGATTTTTTTCTTTAGAAAGAACAAACATTGACACGGTTTAGAAGTGATAAAGTTATACCACTAGGTGGCTGTGGAGCACAGAGGACAGATTCAGAGAAAAGCCCTCATATAGTCGGACATACAATGTTTAAAAAAAATACTAATATCCTAATATCCCTCTTCATTTTTGTAAATTGTAGCCTGTATGTTCCAGTGTTTCAGTATAACGGGTGAGAGAGTGGTGTGGTCTCTTCTCTACACGTATTCCAGGCTAAACTCCATCACAATCCCATAATCCTGGGAGAAAAACACAGTGCTAATTATGAGCTGCTGAGATCTGAGGGCCCTGGCTAGCTGGAAGTAAACACACTACTCCCTATCTCATAGCCCGGTCCCACAAGCTGCCTTATCACAGCTTTACAGCTGTCGATAAAGAACGAATCCTCGCCATGGTTACAGCCTGTCAATCACGCTTGAGTTCTATGAGGGGATTTCAACACCGAGCAGTTTAGTGTGGGGATGCAGTATTAGACTTTGGATTCATTGGGTTTGATTTCACTGACAATGGGAACTGTGTGTGGGGGTGAGGTGCATTTTAATTGTAATGGGCAAATGGTCAATTGAATAGCATTGAAGTGCTTAGATAAAGAACCAGCCAATGGTTCAGAGGGCCACACTAGGGCTAGATGGAAGTTTAAGTTAACAGATCTAGGATTAGATGATCCTTAACTGAATTCAGGGGGATGAAAAAGTATCTGACGCTGTTATCAGTGGCAGGGGAAACCTCTGACAGGTGTGTTAATTGGCAGGTAAGCACCAATTAATAGCAGCAAATAAGGCACAGGGGAATTATCATGACCTCAAAAGGATCTAAGGCCTATTTAGTACTAATGGTGTGCTAATCACTCACTAGAGTAATTACTCACGCGTTTGGAGTGCCCTTCTGCCCACAGAATTGTCCGTAGCTGTCTGTAGGGTAGATCACCTTCCTGGGGTCACCTTGTAGCCACGCTGGAGAAAAAAAAAGAACGAGTGAGAGAGAGAGAGACACAGAGAGACAGAATGAGAGAGAAAGAAGCAAACAGATCGAGAGAGAAATGGAGAGAGAGCGAGACACAAAGAGTGAGAAATAAGGAGATGGAGAGAGGAAGCGAGAATAAATCATCCTCTTTTATCTCTGTTTTCTAATACCGAAATAAAATAAATATAGATGAAAAGTCTGGATAGACTGAAGTCTTATTCCCACTCCCTGAATCAAAGGGTTCAGATTCTTTTGTATCGGAGAATCTCAACGTGTTCTTCAGCTCCTCTGGCAGGGTTTTAAAGACGAGGTCATTGTGTGTCTAACTGCTGCTCTGCTGTAAAAAACGCAATCACACTTCTCATTCCAGAGGCTACTGCTCTTCTAAGGCTTACTTTCTGCATCGTTTACAGCATTGTTCAGAAAGCATACAGGAAAGGAGATTTCGCTTTCTAAGACACCACGTGTGTGTGTGTATGTGTGTGTATACGTGCATGTTTGTCTGTGTGTGTCGATTCGTTTTGATCAATAGTAGTACCTTTTCTCTATGAATGAGGCTGTCAGTGACTACCTCAGTCAAACAGTCTGACTGACTAACGGAATCATTATGGTAGTATTCCAGAACCATCAGATTCTAAATGGAATGCTTCTGTACAGTATCTGAAACACATAGTGAATGCTAACGACAGACTTATAAGAAGATGTAGCGATGGATGGGCATGTGCCGACCTAGCCCTGTTGATGTATGGTATGGTTGCAGCTGCTCTACAAATCAAAGCGAATCAGAAATTATGCTGAATAAATCATACACTGAATGATGTCAGAATGAATCTTCCTAGTATGGTCAATGTTGACTGTAAATCAGCACAGCCAGAGGATTTCCCCCAAACCACAAGATGCCTCAGGGATGAGAGATAAATGGTGTGTGTTAGTGATGCCAGCTGTTTGTTCATCTGCATCTGCCGCAATTCCTAATAACCCATCCGCAACCTCTTGACTATATGTGATAAAGTTCAGATCTGAGGCCCGCACCTGATCCTAACCCGCTAATAGGGCGATAGAAAATGCACTGTTCAGTCAGAGACGGCAGAATCATTTGACAGGGGGTACAGTATTTTGTTTTGTTGTTGCCGGTTTTAAGGACATTAAAAGCAGTGAAAACGACCCAACATGTTTCTGATAAGATTTCAGTTTCGGCTTGGATGCATATTTAATGTGGTAGATATACTATCAGCTTTTATGATGCTGATAAGATAGCACCTTTACAGACGGTCGCTAACTTCACGTTCTGAAATAAATCAATAATATTTCTCCACTCCTCTTCCTGTGTCAATTTACATTTGATGTATACATTTTACTGCAAGAAATACATCATTCAGCAGGAGTTAATATTAAGACAATGTGAGAGGTTATATACCTCCAGTCAGTGTCCAGATGTAAGTTTCCATTTAACCCATCAGAACAGTAGGTTGAAGTCCCCATCTTGTGACTGTCTAATATGTATAGCGCCTCACAATCATCGCACATAACATAGCCTGCTATCATCCTCTTTTACCACTTCACCTCATCTTTCCCAAACCATACTTTTCTGGACCCTCATTCTCTTTCTTTTCAACTCTTCATTTCGTAGCTTTTCACTTATTGAATTCAACTCTGACATTGTCATTTTTGCCTCAGTGGATCGATGTTAAGATTCTGCCCAAGTTCCCAAAAGCATTTGGCGATTGGCGTGTATTTGGCACACGTACAGTAAGGCAATAAAGCTTAGGCTTACGCACTTATAGCAGATCAAAAATGATGAGAAACCCCCCCCAATGTAGCCTATAATATGAATTGCACAAGAATTATACATTTATGGACTTTTAATGCATTGTTGTTTTCTCTTTATTCAACCAGCTTGCTACCCAGCCGCACTTCATCCATACAATATTTTATGACCCTAAACCCGCCCGCGGATATAACCACAGGGACTGCAGGTTATGAGTCAACCTGAAAATACTGTGTGTGTGTGTGTGTGTGTGTGTGTGTGTGTGTGTGTGTGTGTGTGTGTGTGTGTGTGTGTGTGTGTGAGAGAGAAAGGCTAAGGCTAAGAAAAAGAAAGAAGATTGAAGTGTTCCTTAGAGGATGAAGTCATTATGGATGTTTGTGTGGTGTAGATGGGCATGGAGTGGAGTAGATTGTAATAAGGTGTGTGTGTGTGTGATTTTGCACGTGTGTGTATTTTGTGTGGGTTTATGCATATGAAGGAGGGGGAGGGGGGCTCTCCTCTCCTGATGGCATGAGGTCATTGGTAGCTGGCAGGCGGTATGACTGAGTGTTGGAGTGACTTCATCATCACTCCAACATCAAGCTCTCTAAACGCTCTATTGGTTTTGACTGCCAGCATCCCTGCTGCTCTTTAAAGAATGAGATCACACTAAAATATGAGACCAGAGCTCCACACGCCTTTACCGAGGTGAACTCATACTAAAATATGAGATGGAATGGCTGTGGCATATTGAAAAATAATGAACTCAAACAAAAATATACGAGTCTATAGCGCTGGGTTGCAGCAAAAGGGGGCAACTTATATTATAACGGGTCTGTATGACAAGGTTAAATAATGACATTGGAAGGAATAAGGCCAGATCGGCAATTAAAGGTCATGGGTAGCTGATGGCCAGTAAGTTGCTTCTATGACCTTGAATCAGCTGCATCAAAGAAGGGTTAGGATTGGGATGCTCCTCATCTCAAAGTTTCAGAAGCTGAATATATCAACAACAAAAAACAACTGATGCCTGCATTCACTTATTCTGAAAATTGTAGAGATTTATTTGTGTGCTGACTTGCCAAGGCCATTCTCTGGTTGAATATGGCTACAGGACTAAATGTATGTTTTTATAGTGTGCAACTGAGGACTGCAAGTTAGGTTTTGATTGAATGAAGCTCTACGTTCTCAAAGGCAATGTCACAGTAGAAAACGTTCCCTTTTTCAACAGAGACCCCATGTTGCGACTGTCAAAAGGCCTCTGGAAAGGATTTTTGAACAATGGCTTCTATCTTCTCTCTCCCTGCCTGTTCTTTTCTGAATATCACTTTATTCAACACTGACCAGATATCAGTCATAACCCAACTCTACTACAAGAATCAATACACAGGATTGCTGTATTTTCCCTTTCTGCGTTTTATCCTTCTCTCTTTTCTCAACGATACATCTTCCTTTTATTGAGCTACAGTTGGGCATAGGGAGTAGGGCTGCCTATAACGTCTAGTGGGGATGGTAATATAATGGTAACAATTGATTGCATTAACGAGTAAGTATTCACAAGGGGCGGGGGGGGCGCTAACAGGAGACATTTTAGAGTACAGCATGCATAGTAAATAGCTGCTTTTATTCTATTTTGAAGCAACTTTATCTTCAGTGTAGTCACTCCTAAACCTACACTTTTAATTATTTAGCTGCTTACCATTTCTGAGATCATTACTATGAGAAAACGTACACAACTTTTGAAGCAGAACCAATCATTGAGCGATGGATTGATCTTTAGCAGAAGAGGGGAGAGCAAAATAATAAAGAGATAAGAGAGGGAAGCCCAGAAGCGCTTCATAGAGCTGTGGGAGGGACATGAAAACAGTCATTTCTACCATCTTTCAGAGGTGATGTGAACCCAATGTCTTCAAACTGTCTCTGAATAGAGCAGATGCTACACACCTCTCGCTCTCTCTTTGTATCTCTCTCCAGCACAATGTATGATCTGTAGCTATGTTCACCATTTCTCTCTCACACTTGCTACTTTCTTTCTATGCTACTATTTTTTTCTCTCTATCTCTTGTTTCTCTGACACAAACACACCCTTTCTTGTGTTTATCTTACTACTCCGCCATCTAACTAAGTAGTTAGAACCGATTGCTATTCGGTTTTATCCTTCTCTAACACAGTGGTAAGTATTGATGGTGGGATTTCATGGTCCTTCTGTAGCTCAGTTGGTAGAGCATGGCGCTTGTAACGCCAGGGTAGTGGGTTCGATTCCCGGGACCACCCATACGTAGAATGTATGCACACATGACTGTAAGTCGCTTTGGATAAAAGCGTCTGCTAAATGGCATTATTATTATTATATTATTTCAGAGCCCTCTGATCTACGGTTCATCTACTGACTCCCACTCATGGGGACAGTGTGTTTGGGTGTGGGCCACTGTGGCATTATCATTGCTTACAATAAAAATGTCTAAACACAACTCATGTAGCATCTCCTTTTCATTGCTTGTTTACACTGTTTTAAATGTAACAGAACTTTGACTCAACAAGGGTGATGAAATAAAAGATAATGCTTGTCTCACATTGGCATAATTCCTAGACATTTGGGAATGCAAGACAGCTGGACATCGAGTTTTGTCCAATGCATGTAGACCTATACGCCATGAAGAGTTGTGAGTTTCCATGTATAGACATCCTTACACTGTCCTGGTAATATAGTGGTTATGGTCCACTCACCCACAGTCCCTAGTGCTATGTATCCAAGGATGACGATGACGAAGATCACACAGCAAAACAAGTCTGTGCAGCTTCTGTAGAGAGGGAAAAACACAAAGGGAAAAGAGGTAGATACAGAGAATCTCAATTGCACACTACTTCTCAAAACCCATTGGATGAGAAAGCAAGAGGTCCCTCCCTCTGACCTTCTTCTCCAATGGGTTTTGAGAAGGAGGCAAGGGGAGAGGATGCGAAGAGTATGCAATTAAGATTCTCCTATTGAGATAGGGAGAGAGAAAGAAGAAGAAAAGGTCAATATCCTTGAGGCTTTCAACACCCTGAGAGAGAGAAACGAGAGGCGAGCGAGATGAGAGAGGGTGTAAAGAGAGAGAGAAACGAGAGGACAGAGAGATAAATACACACCAAGGCCATGCTCATTATTCTGGTAAAGATCAAACAGCTGCAGAAGGGACCATGGTGATGATGAGATGCTTTCACAACGGAAATTAAATATTAACCTCAACAATCTGCTGCTATGACTCTCTCTAGACACATCACATTCCCACACTCTCTTTCCCAGGGTTTGGCAATCAGAATGGCTCTTGCAGTGTGTATACCTGTGTGTGCCAAGTGCTTACATCTTTCTATCCAACCGGGGATGGGAAAGTGTCACATATCCACAAACAGTAGTGCGTGTGTACACGTGCTGAGGAAAATCAGCAACCTACAGTACCAGTCAAAAGATGGGACACACCTACTCATTCCTCAGCACATAGTGAAGACATGAAAACTATGAAATAACACACATGGAATCATGTAGTAACCCAGAAAGTGTGAAACAAATCAAATTATATTTTATATTTGAGAGTCTTCAAAGTAACCACCCTTTTGCCTTAATGACAGCTTTGCACACTCTTGGCATTCTCTCAACCAGCATCATGAGGTAGTCACCTGGAATGAATTTCAATAATCAGGTGTGCCATGTTAAAAGTTAATTTGTGGAATGTCTTTCCTTCTTAATGCATTTGAGCCAATCAGTTGTGTTGTGACAAGATAGGGGTGGTATACAGAAGATAACCATATTTGGTAAAAGACCAAGTCCATATTACAGCAAGAACATCTCAAATAAGCAAAGAGAAATGACGGTCCATTATTACTTTATTACTTTATTTCACCTTTATTTAAACAGGTAGGCAAGTTGAGAACAAGTTCTCATTTCCAACTGCGACATGGCCAAGATAAAGCAAAGCAGTACGACACAAACAACAACAGAGTTACACATGGAATAAAGAAGCGTACAGTCAATAACACAATAGAAAAGAGAGAAAGTCTATATACAGTGTGTGCAAATAGCGTGAGGAGGTAGGCAATAAAATGGCCATAATAGCGAAGTAATTATAAGTTAGCAGATTAATGCTGGAGGGATAAATGAGCAGATGATGATGTGCAAGTAGAGATACTGGTGTGCAAAAGAACAGAAAAGTAAATAAAAAACAATATGGGGATGAGGTAGGTAGATTGGGTGGGCTATTTACAGATAAACTATGTACAGCTGCAACGATCGGTCAGCTGCTCAGATAGCTGATGTTTAAAGTTAGTGAGGGAAATATAAGTCTCCAGCTTCAGCGATTTTTGCAATTTGTTCCAGTCACTGGCAGCAGAGAACTGGAAGGAAAGGCGGCCAAAGGACGTGTTGGCTTTGGGGACGACCAGTGAGATATACCTGCTAAGGGTGGGTGTTGTTATCGTGACCAGTGAGCTGAGATAAGGTAGAGCTTTACCTAGCATAGACTTATAGATGATGACCTGGAACCAGTGGGTTTGGCAACGAAAATGTAGCGAGGGCCAGTCGATTAGATCATACAGGTCACAGTGGTGGGTGGTATAAGGGGCTTGGGTAACAAAATGGATGGCACTGTGATAGACTGCATCCAATTTGCTGAGTAGAGTATTGGAAGCAATTTTGTAGATGACATCGCCGAAGTCGAGGATCGGTAGGATAGTCAGTTTTACTAGGAAAAGTTTGGTGGCATGAGTGAAGGAGGCTTTGTTGCGAAATAGAAAGCATATTCTAGATTTGAGTTTGGAATGGAGATGTTAAATATGAGTCTGGAAGGAGAGTTTATAGTCTAGCCAGACACCTAGGTAGTTGTCCACATATTCTAGGTCAGAACCGTCCAGGATAGTGATGCTAGTAGGGTGGGCAGGTGCAGGCAGTGAACGGTTGAAAAGCATGCATTTGGTTTTACAAGCGTTTAAGAGCAGTTGGAGGCCACGGAAGGAGTTTTGTATGGCATTGAAGCTCGTTTGGAGGTTAGTTAACACAGTGTCCAAAGAAGGGCCAGATGTATACAGAATAGTGTCGTCTGCGTAGAGGTGTATCAGGGAATCGCCCGCAGCAAGAGCAACATCATTGATATATACAGAGAAAATAGTCGGCCCGAGAATTGAACCCTGTGGCACCCCCATAGAGACTGCCAGAGGACCGGACAACAGGCCCTCCGATTTGACACACTGAACTCTGTCTGCGAAGTAGTTGATGAACCAGGCGAGGCAGTCATTTGAGAAACCAAGGCTGTTGAGTCTGCCGATAAGAATGTGGTGATTGACAGAGTCAATGGCCTTGGCCAGGTTGATGAAGACGGCTGCACAGTACTGTCTTTTATCGATGGCGGTTATGATGTCGTTTAGTACCTTGAGCGTGGCTGAGGTGCACCCGTGACCAGCTGGGAAACTGGATTGCACAGTGGAGAAGGTACGGTGGGATTCGAAATGGTGAGTAATCTGTTTATTAACTTGGCTTTCGAAGACTTTAGAGAGGTAGGGCAGGAAGGATATAGGTCTATAACCATTTGGGTCCAGAGTGTCACCCCCTTTGAAGAGGGGGATGACCGCGGCAGCTTTCCAATCTTTAGGGATCTCGAACGATATGAAAGAGAGGTTGAACAGACTGGTAATAGGGGTTGCAACAATGGTGGCAGATAGTTTTAAAAAGAGAGGGTCCAGATTGTCTAGCCCAGCTGATTTGTACGGGGTTGGCCGGGGTTGGGGTAGCCAGGAGGAAAGCATGGCCAGCCATAGAGGAATGCTTATTGAAATGTTCGATTATCATGGATTTATCGGTGGTGACCGTGTTACCTAGCCTTAGTGTAGTGGGCAGCTGGGAGGAGGTGCTCTTGTTCTCCATTAACTTTAGTGTCCCAAAACTTTTTGTAGTTAGAGCTGCAGGATGCAAATTTCTGTTTGAAAAAGCTAGCCTTTGCTTTCCTGACTGACTGAGTGTATTGGTTCCTGACTTCCCTGAACAGTTGCATATCGCGGGGACTATTCGATGCTATTGCAGGCCACCACAGGATGTTTTTGTGCAGGTCAAGGGCAGTCAGGTCTGGAGTGAACCAAGGGCTATATCTCTTCTTAGCTCTACATTTTTTGAAAGGGGCATGCTTATTTAAGATGGTGAGGAAATTACTTTTAAAGAACAACCAGGTATCCTCGACTAACGGGATGAGGTCAATATCCTTCCAA
Organism: Oncorhynchus keta; assembly: GCF_023373465.1. Taxonomy (NCBI): domain Eukaryota; kingdom Metazoa; phylum Chordata; class Actinopteri; order Salmoniformes; family Salmonidae; genus Oncorhynchus; species Oncorhynchus keta. The sequence continues at coordinate 18,374,844 of NC_068435.1, forward strand.
GATACCCGGGCCAGGTCGATTAGACAGGCCTGCTCGCAGAAGTGTTTTAGGGAGCGTTTGACAGTGATGAGGGGTGGTCGTTTGACCGCGGACCCATAGCGGATGCAGGCAATGAGGCAGTGATCACTGAGATCCTGATTGAAAATAGCAGAGGTGTATTTGGAGGGCAAGTTGGTCAGGATATCTATGAGGGTGCCCATGTTTACAGATTTAGGGTTGTACCTGGTGGGTTCCTTGATGATTTGTGTGAGATTGAGGGCCTCTAGCTTAGATTGTAGGACTGCCGGGGTGTTAAGCATATCCTAGTTTAGGTCACCTAACAGAACGAAGTCTGAAGATATGTGAATTGATTGCCCCTCATCTATGGTGTCCAGGGCACAGCTGGGAGTTGAGGGGGGTCTATAACAGGCGGCAACAGTGAGAGACTTATTTCTGGAGTGATTCATTTTTTAAATTGGAATCTCAAACTGTTTGGGCATAGACCTTGAAAGTATGACAGAACTTTGTAAGCTATCTCTGCAGTAGATTGCAACTCCTCCCCCTTTGGCACTTCTATCTTGACGGAAAATGTTGTAGTTGGGTATGGAAATCTCAGGATTTTTTGGTGGCCTTCCTAAGCCAAGATTCAGACACGGCAAGCACATCAGCGTTGGCGGAGTGTGCTAAATCAGTGAGTAAAACAAACTTAGGGAGGAGGCTTCTAATGTTGACATGCATCAAACCAAGGCTTTTTCGATTACAGAAGTCAACAAATGAGAGAGCCTGGAGACACGCAGGGCCTGGGTTAACCACTACATCACCCGAGGAACAGAGGAGGAGTAGGATAAGGGCACGGCTAAAGGCTATCAAAACTGGTCGTCTAATGCGTTGGGGACAGAGAATAAAAGGAGCAGATTTCTGGACGTGGTAGAATAGATTCAGGGCATAATGTGTAGACAGGGGTATGGTGGGGTGTGGGTACAGTGGAGGTAAGCCCAGGCACTGAGTGATGATGAGAGGTTGTATCTCTGGACGTGCTGGTTATTCTGGGTGAGGTCACCGCATGTGTGGGGGGTGGGACAAAGAGGGAATCTGAGGCATGTAGAGTGAGACTAGGGGCTCCACTGTAAACTAAAACAATGGTAACTATCCTAAACAACAGTATACAAGGACTATATGGACATTTGCGAGAGACATAAAGCGAGGCATAAAGCAATCACAGGTGTTGATTGGGAGAGCTAGCTAAGACAACAGATAATCAGCTGAGAGAGAGAGAGAGGAGAGGAGAGGGTCGGTTAACTACACGCAGAGTTCGTGGCTAGGGCCGACAGATAAACAAGAAAAATAAACAAAATGGAGTACAGTGATAAATGACCAGTCCAGCAGGCATCATCTATGCAGCCAACTGATCATATGGTTCAGTGAACAGCAATAGATGGAACAGGGAAGCCGCGGGTAGTCGTTGCTACGCTAGCACGCGGGAGACACGCCATTTAAAGTTAGCAGGCCAGGGTAAGTAGAAGCATCTGCTCCGACGTCCAGCAGTGGCCGGTTGAGGGCACAGCGGATGGAGTTACAAAGTTTCAAGTGCAGTTCGCAAAACAAAATCAAGTGCTATGATGAAACTGGCTCTCATGAGGACCACCACGGGAAAGGAAGACCCAGAGTTACCTCTGCTGTAAAGGAATAGTTCATTAGAGTCACTAGTTCACTGGAATTGCAGCCCAAATAAATGCCTCAAAGAGTTCAAGTAACAGACACATCTCAACATCAACTGTTGAGAGGAGACTGCGTGAATCAGGCCTTCATGGTCCAATTGCTACAAAGAAACCACTACTAAAGGACACCAATAAGAAGAAGAAATTTGCTTGGGCCAAGAAACACGAACAATGGACATTGCATGGAGGATGTGTGATGTTGTGGGAGTGCTTTGCTGGTGACACTGTCTGTAATTTATTTAGAATTCAAGGCACACTTAACCAGCATGGCTACCACAGCATTCTGCAATGATACGCCATCCCATCTGGTTTGCACTTAGTGGGACTATCATTTGTTTTTCAACAGGACAATGACCCAACACACCTCCAGGCTGTGTAAGGGCTATATGACCAAGAAGGGGAATGATGGAGTGCTGCATCAGATGATCTGGCCTCCACAATCCCCCGACCTCAATCCAATTGAAATGGTTTGGGATGAGTTGGACCGACTGCAGAGTGAAGGAAAAGCAGCCAACAAGTACTCAGCATATGTGGGAACTCCTTCAAGACAGTTGGAAAAGCATTCCGGGTGAAGCTGGTTGAGAGAATGCCAAGCGTGTGCAAAGCTGTCATCAAGGCAAAGGGTGGCTACTTTGAAGAATCTGAAATATATTTGTTTAACACTTTTTTGGATACTACATTATTCCATATGTGTTATTTCATAGTTGTGATGTCTTCACTATTGTTCTACAATGTAGAAAATAATAAAAATAAATAAAAACCCTTGAATGAGTAGGTGTGTCCAAACATTTGACTGGTACTGTATCTAGCGTCATGTTTAATATATCTTAATCAGCTTATATGTCAATTGAATGCATAGAAATCCCTGCCTGGCTTCCCAGTTGACCACTTAGAGAGCACTGAGGTAATGCCTGATTAAACAGACCATGACTGTCAGGTTGTGTGTTCAAGGAATAGAGACCAGGTTGTGATTGGCAGCACTGGGACAGGACTGTTAGAGGGTCATGTGTGTCACTGGGGTTATATTGAGGAGTCAGTGAGAGGCCTGGTGTTAAGCTGCACAGCAGGCTTTCACAACCATACAGCCCAACGCTCCCTACTGCTCCCCAGCGCTCAATAATTCAGCCTTTAGCTGAGCTCAGGCAGCACTCTCCCCTGGTCTAAAAGAAATGCATAGACACACAGAACCGTACACACACACACGGTGAGCAAGAATGTGAGGAGTGGTGGGACAGGTTGAAGTTAACTCTGTCTTTCCTAATCAATCAAAATTATTGTTCCTCTCCTTCTCCATGCGAAATAAACCCTCCCGCCTCCTTGTTGATAGTAGGTCTGTCCGGACTAGTCAGTGTTTTCCTGCTCTGTTTATGCAGTTCTGTCCTTTCCAATCCTCTGTAACGACCCTGCTTGATGCTGAATCTGCTGCGCTGCACATTCTGTCCTCTCCTCTTAACTCTCATTCACCAGCTGTTGAGCAGAGTTAAACACACTGACATTAGAGCAGAAACTGTGGCTAAACTCAGGCAGGGAGAGATGGAGAAGAGAAAGTGTGTTTGTGTGATAGTTGTTCTAAAAACCCGGAGGACACTCAACAGGGCTGTGCTGCTTGCTGAGTCGCTGTTATGGACTCTAATTTCACAGGACAGTTTGAAAGGAAAGAAACAGTCAGTGAGAACTGATGCGACCTGGGATTCAATAGCCTGATCCCCGATCTGTTCGTGCTCTTTTGCCAACTTGTAGCATTGAGTGACAAGCAGTTGGAAAGAGAACAAACAGATCTGAGATTCAATAGTCGACTGGTTTAATCTACGGCCATCTCTAAAATCCCTTCATTAAATGACTCCATATCTCTCACTCAAAATAGACATTGAAGAGACTGAATTAATTTCTAGTTTCTAATTAAAACCGCTGATCCATTGATTCTGCAGGACTGCTTTATATCTCTGAATCGGAACTTGGTTAATGATTCGAACTATGGCTGTGACCGGTAATGAGAAGTTAATTAATGATTCTAACTATGGCTGTGACCGGTAATGAGAAGTTAATTAATGATTCTAACTATGGCTGTGAACGGTAATGAGAAGTTAATTAATGATTCTAACTATGGCTGTGAACGGTAATGAGAAGTTAATTAATGATTCTAACTATGGCTGTGACCGGTAATGAGAAGTTAATTAATGATTCTAACTATGGCTGTGACCGGTAATGAGAAGTTAATTAATGATTCTAACTATGGCTGTGACCGGTAATGAGAAGTTAATTAATGATTCTAACTATGGCTGTGACCGGTAATGAGAAGTTAATTAATGATTCTAACTATGGCTGTGAACGGTAATGAGAAGTTAATTAATGATTCTAACTATGGCTGTGAACGGTAATGAGAAGTTAATTAATGATTCTAACTATGGCTGTGAACGGTAATGAGAAGTTAATTAATGATTCTAACTATGGCTGTGAACGGTAATGAGAAGTTAATTAATGATTCTAACTATGGCTGTGAACGGTAATGAGAAGTTAATTAATGATTCTAACTATGGCTGTGAACGGTAATGAGAAGTTAATTAATGATTCTAACTATGGCTGTGAACTAACTATGGTAATGAGCAGATAATTAATGATTCTAACTATGTCTGTGAACGGTAATGAGAAGTTGATTGATGATTCTAACTATGGCTGTGAACGGTAATGAGCAGTTAATTAATGATTCTAACTATGGCTGTGAACGGTAATGAGAAGTTAATTAATGATTCTAACTATGGCTGTGAACGGTAATGAGAAGTTAATGAATTATTCTAACTATGGCTGTGAACAGTAAATTGACAGTTGGTAAAAAATGGTCTTGAAATTATACCTGCACAAAACAAGAACAGTTGAATATGTTTGTACTGTATGACTTTAAAACAGATAAACCACTTACATATATTTCTATGACTTCAAAACACCAAACGTTCATCAAACAGGCTAGGTTTTCTGCATTCTCTATTTGCGCTAGTCTACTATTTGCGCTAGTCTACTGCTAGTCTACTGTAAATGAAAAAACGGAATAGACAAGATAAACAGACTAGCCATAACTTTGCCACTACCAACAAACTGCAAGTAGTACGTTTGCCACGGGTCTCTTTAGGACAAAAGATAAACAACAGCATTTACTGATGAAAGAGCAAGCAACACAAGCAGGTGTTTCCAGGTGTGAGTCAGCAAGTCTCTGCTGCATATGCCTCCTACTGTGTTAGAGGTGAAAAGGGCATTGAACTGGTAAAGCTGGCAAAGCAGCACTCCAAAGCAGCACTCCAAAGCAGCACTCCAAAGCAGCACTCCAAAGCAGCACTCCAAAGCAGCACTCCAAAGCAGCACTCCAAAGCAGCACTCCAAAGCAGCAGCCTCGCTGTTTTAATATAACAACTACCTTGGTAGGTTCCCATCCACATCCAGATGGATACACCGAGTTGAGTCTGCAGCTTTGCAAAAACTCTAAAATAGTTTGTCATCTGGGGAGGATCTCTGTATTTCTGGAACAAAGCCAGTGTGTCATCAGTAGTTCCTTTAGCTAATAAGATATCAACTGAGGCCTGAAATTACTGCTGGGGTGAAAACACTGATACAGAGAAATCCTAAAATAATCAAATAGAACAAGATAAAAGCTGGATGCCCAGAAACTTACTGTGTAGCTATAAAACGTTTTGGTAATGGAATTATTTGTGTGTAATTCTTCCCACCAAAAGAGCTTCACAAGCAGCACCACACACACACACAAGCTAAATCTATAATTGCATCTCTGCAGCTCCCTGCTCTGACTAAGAGAAGCGTTCAGTAGAAGATCAGAGGAAGTGTTAAAATGGCAGAATTTTCTACCACGTCATTCCCCTCATCACCAATTAACAACATAGAATCCCCACAACACAACTCCTTCAGCAGAGTCCTACAACAAGACCCATCCCTCCACTCCACTCAACACCAACACACTGCAATCCTCACAACACAACAAGCCACTCCAGACTTTTTATTCAGCCACTCTTTTCTCCTGGATGGGTTTTGTCAGTCAGGTCTAATTAAGGATTTAAAGGGTCCTCCTCATTTCTTATTTACACATCCAACTCTGCTCTGCTCCCCGCCACCCATCTCTGTCTGGGTTAGTGGGGCTCTTCTAGCCAACTGACCTGGTTCCAGTTCCAGCCGGTTTGAACTGCAGCCACACTGATTGCAGCCAGTTACCGGAGTTTCTAATAGCCATCGATTTCCTCCCTGCTTTTCTCCCTCTTTTCTTTGACATGCTTTTATCTGTGACGCTGTCAGACAGGAGGGGGGGTGTTCTCTCCAGCTTCTGTCAGATTTAATGCTCTGTCTGAGATTGGTAGGGAAGGGAGTGTCTGTATCGTCAATGAATGTTGGCTAGAGAATCTCAAATGTTTGAGTTTGGTTTATAATGGAATGAAGGTTTGGTCTGCTTCTGACTGTTGTTGTGATGTAGTGGCAAATAATTGTATAACATGGATGGTAATTAGAATAGATATAGAACATTTATATCTCTGTGGGTAATAGTCTGTCTGAACATTTTGAAACACCAAATCCTATTATTGAATACTGTGGAATAATCTTCAGTTATGTCACCAAATATTAATCTCTTATATTACCTGAAATGTAATTGGTCGACACTGGGTTAAGCACAACTGACATTTCAGAGGGTCTGTATGAGTTTAGGCTTAGCTCACAGTAAATATTAGCTTTAAAGTTACTATTAGCTATAGCCTATAAATGTAATTTCCATGACAGTGTCATTTTCATTTCAGTCAGAGACCAGAGCAGACCATGGGTTCTGTCTCAAATCACACCCTATTCTCTGATTAGTGCACTACCTTTAAAAGGGTAAGGGACGTTGCCCTTAATTCATTTACATTTTCTATTCTATATCAAAATCAGACTACTGTCAATATAGCAAAGGGACTAGCCTGCCAGCAGGGCAGTTCCATGGTGACTACAGATCTCTTGTGAATGTGTGTCTTTAACATTGATGTGTAGTATTAAAAGTTGTGTCGTACATCACCAAAGCCTTAAAGCATGTGTACTACAGTACATCACCAGTGGGACAGCCATTTGGCAGCACACTCTCCTTCATAATCACTCCTAGCTATTGGGTGTGTTCGAGTAGTAAGACTAACGAAGCTGACTGTAGACGAAAGTCGATGAGTGAAGTCTGTGACAACCAAAAGTCAGAGGCGGTTGTGGTTTTCAAACAGCAAGGCTCAGATCTGCATGGCAGTGCTACTTTATAAATGGTTAAAGAAAAATGTTCAATACTCCCATATCATACACTCACTGAATACATAATGTGTGCAAATAATTGGTTGGAGAGAGGTCTCAAATATAACTTTCGTTTGTAGCCCCTGTAGCTTTAGAATTTTGGCAAAGTTGGTTCCTGTTTCAGTCATGTCTTTGATCACGTTCGCGTGGTTCAACAAAAAACACCGTAATGAGTGGTTGACAAATAGTGCCTCCCACAATGCAGGTGATGGCTGCATGGTGCAGTTACTGAGAAGCAACAAGAGCGACTTCATCAAAAACTGCATGACCTTTGATCACATGTTTAGTCCATGCAGTCGACATTGTAGGCGCAAGTCGGAACATTTGTATCCCCATAATGCAACACACTTTGAAAGTTGGTGAACAACGATGGTCACCGACTAGACAAAATGTATCCGCTCGAACGTGCCCATTGGCAGCAGTGTATTGAGGTAGCCTTGCAAGCCGCCTGATCTTGCAAGGCTACATGAATGTTCGCTGGCTGGATCAAGCGGCTTGCGAGGCTAGTGAAGAGGCACTGAATCTATATGAAAACGCTCACCGTCTGGAAATGGGATTACACATTCAAATCAGAATTTTACCCTGCTTCTCACAGCAGGAAAATAATCCTGCAGCAACAGGAAAAGTGAATAATTATGTGGATTATAATTCATTTTTACAGGGGTTGATACATTTTTAGTTAGAGCAAGTCAAGTTTGAAATTTTCAAGTTGAAATTACTAACTTTTTAAACGTTGAATACACTACAATTTGCATTTCCTGTTGTGCAGGAAAATTCTTTGCGACAACAGAGTGATCAAATTAAGATAACAGATCTGTAGCAACAAGCCCTCTGTCACAGCAATGAAACAATCAAGACGCACAGTTAAACTGTGATAATGCAAAAGCAAAGTGAAACATTACCTGTTGCAGATTGGTCCTCTAAATGTTGGGTCAAACTTCCGTGGTTCTCCTGAAGAAGAGACATTTCCACATTAGTCAAAGTGATGAAGTGATACGAAGAATAACGATACGAAACATGATTAAGCAGGTGTTAACTCAATGGCCGAACAGCAAGACCCAAAGCATGAATAGGTCCATAGACAAGGAGTGTAGAAACTCTGTAGGGGAGTGTATTGGTCTTTGAAAAATAAATTATAATAAGACTGTGAAGTTCAGGACCAGAGTTTGAATTGATTGATTGAATTGATTTGACAATTTTTTACACACACACACACACACACACACACACACACACACACACACACACACACACACACACACACATACATACATACACACACACACACACACACACACACACACACACACACACACACACACACAAAATCACCACAGGAGGAAGGGGGATGCACTCCAGCCGGTGACGCCTCCACATACAATTTAAGAAAATCATCAAAAATAACACAATGAACCTTAAAATCTTATTTCCATTATGGTCCTTTTGGAGGAGGAAGGGGGATGCAGCAAGTATAGTTCCACTTGGTGGGAGATATGGTGTGTGGAGAGAGTAGTGTGTGGAGAGAGTAGTGTGTGGAGAGAGTAGTGTGTGGAGAGAGTAGTGTGTGGAGAGAAAGTAGTGGAGTGTGGAGAACTTAATGTAGGAGAATATAACACAATAGATCTGGTAAAGATAATACAAAGCAAAAAACAACCGTATTTTGTGTATTATTCCAGCCCAGGCACACTTTAGATTTTGGCCACTAGATGGCAGCAGTGTATGTGCAACGAGACTATTGAGAGAGTAGTGTGTGCGAGCAACAGGTGAACCGCTTAAGAATCCGTCACTTTTTTTTCAATTTTTGCCTAAAATTACATACCAATATCTAACTGCCTGTAGCTCAGGTCCTGAAGCAAGGATATGCATATTCTTGGTACTATTTGAAAGGAAACACTTTGACGTTTGTGGAAATGTGAACTTAATGTAGGAGAATATAACACAATAGATCTGGTAAAAGATAATACAAAGCAAAAAACAACCGTTCTTTTGTATTTTGTTTGTACCATCATCTTTGAAATGTAAGTGAAAGGCCATCATGTATTATTCCAGCCCAGGCACACTTTAGATTTTGGCCACTAGATGGCAGCAGTGTATGTGCAACGTTTTAGACTGATCCAATGAACTATTGCATTTGTTTCAAGACTGCCCAAATGTGCCTAATTTGTTTATTAATAACGTTTCAAGTTCAAAATTGTGCACTCTCCTCAAACAATGGCATGGTATTCTTTCACTGTAATAGCTCTCTCCTCCCATCCTATCATCTCTTCCTCTGCTCAAACGATTCTGCCTCCTCAACCCCTCCTCCTCCCTTACTGCATCCTTTGACTCCCTATGTCCCCTACTGCATATTGGACAGTGCAGTTAGATTAACAAGAATTTAAGCTTTTGGCCAATATCAGATATGTCTATGTCCTAGGAAATGTTCTTGCTACTTACAACCTCATGCTAAAACCATCAGCATTAACCTACGTTAGCTGAACAGTCCAGGTGGCGGATGGGACACCAATCCCAAAGACGTTATTAAGAGATTGAAGCAGAGAAAGAGTTTGTGATTCTGGGCAAAAAAATAACTTCACTGTGGGTTGTTGAAGGTGACTTTTCTGAGTTTGTGTATTCACATTTTCACTCAGGTGAATGAACTATTTTATTCTCCTCTCTGGTTTCTGTCATCTTGTCTGAATAATGCAGTTGGATTTTGCAGAGTCAGTTTTTTCCCCCTCCTTATTTTACCAGGAAAGTTGACTGAGAACACATTCTCATTTCTGGCAACAGCCGGTGGACTAGTTACAGGAAATGAATGAGCCATTTGGAAGCTGGGGATGATTAGGTGGCCATGATGGTATGAGGGCCATATTGGCAATTTAGCCAGGACACCAGGGTTAACACCCCTACGATAAGTGCCATGGGATCTTTAGTGACCACAGAGAGCCAGGACACCCATTTAACATCCCATCCAAAAGCCAGCACATTAGACAGGGAAATGTCCCCCATCACTGCAATGTAATATTTTTTTTGAGAGCAGAGGAAAGTGTGCCCTACTAACCTTCCAACACCACTTCCAGCAGCATCTGGTGTCCCATCTAGGGACTGACCAGGACCAACCCTGCTTAGCTTCAGAGGCAAACCAGCAGTGGGATGCAGGGGGGATTATTGTGTTGAATGAGCAAAGCATTAAAAAAATATTCAGTTGATTGGCAGGCCACCTAAATTCAAGGTGCCTTTAAAATAACTACTGCCATGCAGTACCTAAACTACAGTATACATACTTACTGCTGTCCAGCTACCATCAAACTACTCCCCCGGATAACCAGCATCTCCAACAGCATTCATTCCACTGTGAAACAACATGAACCCTGACGCAAGATGGAGTAGGTAACTGAATAATCCACATTTCTCAAGTTTAAGTGAAAGCTTGTGTAAACTACAGTACAGTGACTCAATAACTGTCCCAGTTTGTGCATCGTCCCTCCAGTCTGCTAAGCAGAGGGAACAGAAATAGGCCAGATAGTGTTACTCTAATGTCTTATTTATGCCTCTTTCATAAACGGTTAAATCCATAAGGGTATCGAAAGAGAAAAGGCCACTGTGGAGAGTGTGGGAGTTGATTATCAGGTTTTCCTGGCAAGGATCCTAGATCTCTTTGTATGTCACTGTGATCTTTTCAGAATATGAGTAGGATCAAGAGATATTCCTGACGTGACCTCGACAGACGTTCATATTCACAAAAAAAAACTAACACGCTTTCTCTGTCCTTCTCTCCTCCTATCCATCTTAAAGCCACTCTCCCTATTTTCCTTTCTTATCCATCTCAGCCAGTCTCAATACCTAAGGCGTACCTTGGAGTGGCTGTCAGCACCAGAAATCGATTTTTCTAGCCTAGATAGCTGACCCCCTGACCAAACTGCTTCGTGGGGGGGCTGCGCATGAGTCTGTGTGTGCACTTGCATGTATATGTGTGTGCGTGCTTATTCATTTGTATGTGTCTGAGCGCATGTGTGAGTATTCGTGCATGTGTGTAGAGAAAGAGCAGCAATATTGTGTTTCCCCCAGTCAGGCAAGACTACAGCGAAGAAGCACGGTGACTATTGATCGGATGTGCAGGTCCAAACCCCGCCAAGTGCCTGCTGGCTTGGCCCACAGACCCATATCATCCTTGGATTGATCTTTGTATGTGGCTGGGGAGAGAGCCTATACAGATTGAAAAGAGTAGCAGAAGCACCGCAACAAGATTTCAATTTCCATAATACAGTGCCTTCAGAAAGTATTCACACTGCTTGACTTTGTCCACATCTTGTGGTGTTACTGTCTGAATTTAAAATGGCCTACACACAATACCATTATGTCAAAGTGAAATTACGTTTTTTGCAATTATAAAAAATGTAAACATTTTAAGCTGAAATGTAAGTGAGTCAATAAGTAGTCAACCCCTTTGTTAAGTCTAAATAAGTTCAGGTGTAAACAAGTCACATAATAAGCTGCACGGACTCACTCTGTGCAATAGTGTTTTAAATGATTTTTGAATGACTACCTCATGTCTGTACCCCACACATACAGACAGTAAGGTCCCTCAGTCGAGCAGTGAAATAGTGGTGGCTGCATCATGTTATGGGTAAGCTTGTAATCGTTAAGGACTGGATCATTTCTCAGGATAAACAAAGAAATGTAATGGAGTTAAGCACAGGCTAAATCTGGTTCAGTCTGCTTTCCACTAGACACCGAGAGATGTCCTTTCAGCAGGACAATAACCTACAAGGCCAAATGTACAGTTGCTTACCAAGAAGACAGTGAATGTGCCTGAGTGGTCAAGTTACAGTTTTGACTTAAATCTGCTTGAAAATCTATGTGGCTTCCTCATAGCTTGGTTTTTGCTCTGACATGCACTGTCAACTGTGGGACCTTTTATAGACAGGTGTGTGCCTTTCCAAATCATGTCCAATCAATTGAATTTAGCACAGGTGGAAAAAGTCAAAGGGTCTGAATACTTATGTATATAAGGTTTTTCAGGTTTGTATTTTTTATACATTTGCAAACATTTCTAAAATCTTGTTTCCACTTTGTCATTATGGGCTATTGTGTGTAGATAACTGATGAAATAATTTATACCATTTTAGAGATAGGCTGAAAAGTAACAAAATGTTGAAAAGGTCAAGGGGTCTGAATCTTCCCGATGGCACTGTATCATTGTGTATTTATTCCTCCTGTTATTCTTTTATTGATCTTTTTGTTCTCTCTGCATTGTTGGGAAGGGCCGTAAGTAGTCTACACCTGTTGTTTACGAAGCATGGGAAAAATAATATGTAATTTGATCATTTCCTGGTATGGACGCCATGTTGTTGCCAAAAGAAGACATCACTGTTATACGGCCTTATGATGAAGATATCAAGTATCATGTCCCCTCTGTCTATAGGCACGTTTGTTCAGCAAAACCCTCTCTGCAACACAGTAAATGTGTTTAGTGCTGAGGACTCAGACCTAGTAAACACACCCAGTCATTCAGGCCCTGCATGGCTCAGGCTGTGTCACACAGTGTAACTCAGTGACTTTAATCCTGACTCTTCTGTAACAATCCCATTAGCAACACCATGGCAACAATCTGTGCTGGTGTCTCCTAAATCCCTGTTTAGTTTAGCCTGCCGCACTTGTTTACATTAACCTTATGTTCCTCAGTACAACACACAAGTCAGGGCTACAGGTCAAAATGGACCAAGCAAGGTCTATAGGCCAAGCTAGGTGAGACTAACAGGGGTGTGAGACACACCCGTCTTAAACATCTTGATAAGACAGTGGACCTTTACAGCCAAGGGAGGTGACAGTAAGGCAGGCTTGCACAACAAGGTCTTCAAGTGCATGTTTGTTTACTTACAGTGATGTATTCGTAGATGTCCAGATCCCACTGCTGCCACCAAATGTAAGACAGTGGACTCTATCTTACAGGAAGGCCTGTCAAGTTACAGTACTTTAAGTTAGTATTCAGTATGAGTTCCCTCTCTCAGTTCTCCTTACCTACCTGCTTTGAGTCTCCCCACACCTCACGCACCACACGTTCCCCAGCACATTAACTAACAGGAAGTCTCCCGGGTTTAATATTGCTTTAATTCCCTGGTCTACAATAAAAACACACATTAGGACTATTATTGCATGTCAGGGGCAGCCCAGAGGAATCTCAAAGCGCCAATGTTCCTCCTGCAAGCAGATTGCTGTGTAGCGGTGTGCAGAGAGGATGATGAGGAGGAGTGGAGTGGTTCTGCTCTGGGCCGGCCAATCTCATGGTCAGACGCTCACAGTCAAGTGGGTGCTAAGGGTTCTCACAGCTAAATGGTCACGGTCAGATTGACCGTGGGTGGAGTTGTGTGGTTGAGTGGTCAATTGAGTGTAATGAGATGTGTTGACTGTAGCGCAACAAGAGTAGAAGTTGCAGTGACACAGCAATTTCTACCTGGCGCATCACAACACACAGGTGCTGTAAAAAAAGAAAAAAGAAAACGTTTGTTGTTGCATTCTTTCAGTTAAAAACATTTCCCGGACATAAGCCTCAACGATTTTTTTCTTCACAGAAGTGCAGCTCCCAATACTGTGGTTGTTGTTGTTGCGTTTCATGGTCAGGAGGAGTTAACCAAGCGAGTTAACGGTCGTGAAGGCCACAGGACACGCTGTCTACGACTCAGGGTTAACAGATGCCGTTGAAAGTTAATGAATGAGGGAGAGACATTGACTTTCACTACATTCCTCAACAGCTATTTAAAAGATGTCCGCTTGTTAATTAATGTGTAATAGCTAGCTTTAAAGTGCAAATGACTGAAGTTGGAATAGATGCCCAACATCTCGAAGATAGCTTTCACACATGACAACATTCCAGGTAGGCCTAATGAACATGTAGCACTTTTATCCCAGGTCTTTTACCCCAGGTCTTTTACCTGAGACACTGACGACAGGACGACTGCAATGGCTCAATGCTACAACAGTAAAACCCACTTACAGCTAGCTACCTTCAGCGGAGATACAGAGAGACAGAGGAAGCTTATTCCAATGTGTTGGTCTCCCCTCCCAGTACAAGCAGTGATAGATTGAGGTGCTTTGTTCCAGACAACCTGAATCAAACACCAACACCAAGCGTCAACGACTCTCCACCTACAGAAGCCAGATGGGCTCATTCAATCATAATAACACAGTGAGGTAGAGGAAAAACACTTAGTCCTGTCTTGGCTGTCTCCACTTCCGGCCCTCTATAATACATCACACACACACACACACACACACACACACACACACACACACACACACACACACACATTGAGATAGAGACAAGGAATGACATGTTGAAAGGTGTTGCTGTACTACCATGATCAACTCTCAAATATTGTCATCAATCGACAATGTCTCTGTACTTAATCAAAGAACTGAAATTGGAACATTACGTTTGCAGTTCAATGGTTTGTTTGCTTGGAAGCTTTGTTGGTAATGGATCAAAAACTAGCTTGTTGTGGAATCTGCAATAGTGGAGGAAATTAGTGTAGAATTGCTATGGAGAGCTTAAAACACAAGTAGTCGAATAGTGGAGGTAGTAGAAATTACAGTTATAGAGACACGACTGAATAGAATAGAGCTTGGTGGTGTTCACATTCCATCAGTCTCAAGTGGCTCCATGTAAAATGTGTGATTTAGCCATTATAAACTGTTAGCCACCATAGACCCTTTCCCCTCTATTTTCTAGTGCCTTTACAAGTACACTTTCTCAAGTGTGAATTTAGAGCAGGTCTTGCTGTGTGGTATATAGAGTGTGATACACCCAGCTGTGTTTGTAATAACACTTTTCCTTTCTCCTGCACCAAATGTGAGGGAATATAATGCTGTCTAACAATTCATTTTACATGGATGGTAACAGTCTCTCTTATCATACTGGCACAGGACGTCTTACACATTAATAACAGAGTTTCGTCTCTGCTGATTTGGGAGCTTATCGCTCTCTCTTTATTTCCCTCCGTCACTCACTCTTACATTATCTATAGTATTTCTCTCCTTTATCTCCCCTTCTCTGCTCCATGCATTTATTTGGCTTCGGAGTTTCATCCACACAGTGGGGTATTCTGGGTAAGAAGAATAAATGAGAGGTATCCATCCATGACGACGGTACAGTAGGTATAAATATATAAGCTGGACCTAACTCATCTGACACCTGCAAGGCAGGCACTCAGAGCACTGTGGGATAGCTGTAGTCTCAGACCCCCTGAGTGTATCCACTGCTGGGCAATACAATGGGATACAGTGGAGGTTAAAAGTCAGATACTTTCACCTTCGAAATCAAAGCAGGGTCACAGTTCAAAAGCACCATCTGGACCATGGATGGACAAGATGGCCGCCTCGATGTAACACCACGCATTCTGGCTTTTAGAAAATCAACAACTATAAGTCGTCTTATTGACTGAGGCTCACTGACTGCACAGCCCATTGACTGCAGAATACACTGGCTGTATTAGTGCCTTTGTAAGCAATCCAGTCCATGTTTGTGCTAATTGTACCAGTTGGCCTCAAGTGGAAACAGGCAAAGTTGGCTGTCACGCTGAGTACCACCTGCTAATGTATCTTGAAGCCTCACGCTTCAGCCAGGAAGAGTATGTCAAGAGCAATGAATGTAGAGAGACAGAACCAGACTAAGAGAATTAGAAGGAAACATCCAGGTATAAGTCATTTTATACTAGATCACCATTACCTTGAAGTGTTTGACATTTCTATACATAGCCATTTAACCCTATCCATAGGGCCATTTCAAAACTGCCTCTACAGCTCTAAGGTAGAAAAAAAGAGAGAAGAGAACTAAATTGTGAGAAAAACACTTGAGAGATGGAGCTCCACACAGTAATGGGATCTAGTTTGTTAGCAAGTATTAAAGTTGAATATGATGCAGCCTGTTCTAAACTAGGTCACATCCACTGGCTGTGTAGATCATTGTTATGGCAGAGGGAGAAAGTATACTACTCTTTACCTTTCCTTTTCCCTTCCTCTCATATCCTCACAGACACACACACACACACACACACACACACACAGTGTCAGTCATAAGAACAGAAGTGAACATTTTGCCTGTTCTGGGAAAGTTTATTTTAAGGTTGCAAGGATGTTCTGAGAACTTTTTACTCTGGTTCCTTGAAAGTTTTATTGTTACTCTGAGAACTGGAATTATAGGTTATTTAGAGTTTTTTTTACTAACTTCCTTAAACATTTTACTGGATGTTTCAATAAGACCTTTAATAACACTGCTAGCTGACTGTGTGTGGTTTAAAAAAACTCCAAGCACAGATAGGACACATGGATTTTTGTGTTTTTTAATGAAAAGTTTTCTAAACATTCTCAGAACATGACTTTAAATAGAACCCTGAGGAAACCTGTAAGAAATGTTATCCTGATGTACTGAAATTCCCACAGAAGAACGTTGTTTCTTAACGTTCTATGAACTATTTGAGAACATTCCCAATGTCAAACCAGTTGGAGAATGTTCCTAGAACATGACCAACATGTAAATGAAATGTAACCATGTTCGAACTTTTAGGAAACGTTCTAAGTAATGAAATACCAAGAAAATCACTTATGTTGTCAAGTTCCTTAAATGTGCTGAGAATGTACAAAAGTCAAGTAACTATTTTGCACCATTCCCAGAAAGTTGTGGTAGGATGTATGCAAAATAACCATAGGACAACCACTCTCACCAACTCTAACAAACATATGGTTCTCAGAACGTTATGTGCTAGCTGGGACAGTATGTGTAGCCCTTTAAATATTGATTGTTGTCAAGTCACTTTCAAAAAAATATGCCGGATCCCTCCATATTTCATCTTTTCAAATATCAACGGATGACAAGCTTCTGAGTCTTCATTATGTCGATAACAGTGCCTTGATAAGGTATAATGGGCAGTGCTCTATTTGACATGATACAGGATCATTAACTATCAGCCATTAGACATTGATTAAAAACCATCAATTACTGTGTATAAAACATTAGGAACACCTGCTCATTCCGTGACAGACTGACCAGGTGAATCCAGGTGAAGCTATGATCCCTTATTGATGTCACTTGTTAAATACACTTCAATCAGTGTAGATGAAGGGGAGGAGACAGGTTCAAGAATGATTTTTAAGTCTTGAGACATTGATTGTGTCTGTGTGCCATTCAGAGGGAGAATGGGCAAGACAAAAAATGTAAGTGCCTTTTAACGAGTTATGGTAGTAGGTGCCAGGCGCACAGGTTTGTGTCAAAAACTGCAACGCTGCTGGGTTTTTCACGCTCAACAGTTTCCCGTTGTGACGGCCCTGAATTTTTCTGAACCGTCTCAGTGCAGCTCCTTCCAATAGGGCGCTTTCCTTTAATTCCCAATTAAATAGCCAGCATCAGCGGCACGAAAGTGGGGTTGTGATGGAGACGTGCATGAGGATGTGTTCAACCCTCAGTTCCGAAGCTTCTCTATTCCGTTTGTTTTGTTGCCGTTAAACGTGTGTTTTGTAGCCTAAGAGAGTTTACCCAGGATCGGATCCACTCTTCGCGTCCCTGGACTACACCTCTCCGTTCTTCGTGGCCTTTCTCCGCTGGAGATCTATTGGCGGATTGGATTGTCTGACTGACCGACTGACTACCACCTTTTTGTATACGGTATTTCATTTGTTTGGATGTGATGTATACTGTGATTTGTGTAGTTAGTGGTAGTTGAGGACTTAATTAAGAGTTGATCCGCTTTAAGGTTCTGTGGTAAAGTAATTGTTATATTGATTGTATGTTTAATACTGGGTTTACGCTACACGGAATGAACGGACAAACATCGCGTGACAAAAGTCACTTGAGTTCACTGAACTCCTTTACCGGGCAGGACTCTTTTTAGGCCCGAGGTACAGGACATTTCTGGAGGAACCAGAACTCATTGTGATATTATTATATGTGTGTGTAATCATTGTTGTTGCTAATACAACCCACGCAACAGAATATAGTTGTTTTTGAAGTTCTTTTCAATGTTTTAAGGGTTTATGAAAAGTTTATTTCCATCCTGACTTTTACATACGTCCTTTGTATTGGTGTAGACTTGACGGACCAGATGGGACTCATTCCCACCCAAACTAAAAGGAGAAACCAATGTTTTCTCTGGTAGGCACAACCTACCTGGCACCCCTGTAAATAATAACCTCAAGTCAAAACCGTTACATAAAAATGGCACCCCAGATGGGACAGCTCAACATTGAGAACTAACCAAAGCAAATATTTTGTGTGGAATTAAAACAATGGATTCACCCCAAGATAATGTGCTCATCCATGTCATACCTGTCAATGGGAATACACAGGGCCATTCTGACCATCAAGCTGACAATACAAATCATAATGTGAATGGAGATAATGGAGTTGATTTGGGCCAGAGCCCTGGGAATCTGAATGCTCGGCCTGAGCCACAGGCCACAGGAGGTCTAACCAGTTACTCACTTATTGACATGGATCTGTGTGGAAGTACTGAGCTAGTCCTCCCTCTGACACCCAACCTTCCTCCATTGTCTGGTTTATCTCCAGAGGTTGTAGTCTTACAACTTCAAGGTGACATCCTTGATATTCGTCGGACTCAACAACATCTCCAAACTCTTATCCACCATAAATTCAAATGTCTGAGGGAAGAGCAACAACAGAGTGCCATGGAATTCAGAAACTCACTGAGCACTCTAACCCACACGCTGACAGAGCTCAGTGAGAGTGGAAGACGGGAAATGACTGGTGCCATGGACAGGCAGTTTGACTACCAACGAAACCAACTCACTGCCACTCTCCAATGGCGCCTGCAACATCACCACACTGAGGTCCTCAAGGGCGTTAATTCTGTTTTTCTCCCATGGTTAACACTGTAGACCACTTGCAGACAGAGCTCTCTAATTGTGTTAAAATGTTGGATGACGTGTCTGTGGACATGGCCTCCATTAGGCACAACTCCTTACACAGAGTTTCCCTGGTGTCCACTTCAGTTCAGACCACTGAGGGCCAAGCTGGCACCTCTGAACAGCCAAGACCAGGCCATGCTGCAGCCACCCCTTGCAGGATGCAATCCACCATGCATCCTGGTGTTCATTTTCATTGTCCGATAACGCCCTCCCCTCTACTTCCTCAATCCCTCCTAGCTCGTTTGTTCATGGTGATTTGAGTAGACGTCATGTGGGGGCGATGCCCATTAAATTGCAATTTCCCACCTTTGGGGAAAAAGATGACAGTCCTGATCCGCTAATGTATCTAGAAAGATGTCGTGACTTTCTTGCCCTCAATCCCCTGGCTGACGAAGAACTCCTTGCCACATTGAGGAATGTGTTGCATGGGACAGCTCGAGACTGGTGGGATGTGGCACGTCTCACCACTACCTCCTGGGCTGACTTTGAGGCCAAGTTTTCCTCTGCATTTCTATCTGAGGACTACACAGATGAATTGGCAGACAGAGTCAGAAATCGAGTACAAGGAGAGAAAGAGAGTATCCGTGACTTTGCATACGGTTACCACTCCCTGTGCAGAAGGTGGAAACCTGGCATTGAGGAGGAAGAGGTCATTAAATTGATCTTGAAGAACATCAACCCACTACTAGCCAGTCAACTCCGAGAACGAGTCACCACTGTCGATGGACTGGTTCGCTTGGGACAGCAGTTTGAGAAGGACAGAGAATGCCAACAGCAATATGACCAGAGAAAGAAACAGACACCCAAACAGTTACCCAAGACAGACCCTCAACAACAGCCAGAGTCTCCAGCCAAGACCCCTCTCATGTTTTGTTGGAGATGTAGCCAAAGGGACATTCTTCAGCTACATGTCCAAGACCGTATCAAGTAAACCCTTCCAGAAACCACAAATCACAACAGGCCAACACACCTAACTCTCTTCGCAGCAATGACCATCCTTCTCTGGGTGCTTTAACCAGAGCTGAAACCCCAAGAGTCACTGCCTACGACCCCCATCGACATCCCCTTCCTTTCAGTTAATACCGCACCAACTGGTGTTACCCCTGTCCATAGGCCCATGGACAGGAAGAGCCATCTTGGATACCGGGTCATCCTACACACTGCTCAATGAGAAACTGTGGAAGGAGGTTAACGGTCCACAATACAACTTGAAGCCGTGGACAGAAGGTCCACTCTATCTGGCTGATGGTGAGGCTAGACGACCACTTGGATGGAGTGAGGTAGAGTTCCGCCTGTGTAACCGCTCCTATATGATTCCTTCTGTTATCCTACAAACCAGGAACCTTGCTTTTCCTGTCGTGTTGGGAATTGATTTCATGTACTTCAGTGGTGTCCAGATTGATATCGCACACAATTGCTACTGGTTTCCATACAATCCGAGCGAGAAGCATTTCTTCCAATCAGAAGCTATGAAGTTACATGATTGGGGTTCAAATGTGGCAGTCTTCTCTGCCATTGCTCCGGTACCACTAACCCTCGATAATCCTTCTGACGTTTTCCTTTTACAGGCTGTGAGAAGAGCTCAGCTGGAACAGCCAGAGGAGTTAAGGCTGTTGGAACAGCTGCAGAATAATGCTGATGTGTGTACTTCAAAGCTGGGACGCACCAGGCTCCTGAAGCACAAAATATTCCTTACACAGGAAATGCCGATCAAGCAAAAGCCATATCGTTTGTCCCCAGCGAAGCTAATCATCCAAAAGGGACTCATAAATGATATGTTAACCCAAGATATAATAGAACGTTCCTCCTCTCCCTGGGCTGCTCCTGTTGTCCTCATCCCAAAAAAGACTGGTGGTCTTAGATTTTGTGTGGACTATAGGAAGACCAACAATGTTTCCCAGACTGATGCCTATCCTCTTCCCACCATCCATGAGATCCTGGAGTCATTGTCTGGCGCTGTTGTGTTCACTACCCTTGACCTCAATAGTGGTTATTGGCAGGTTGAGATGGACCAGGAAAGCAAGGACAAGACTGCGTTTGTCTGTGCCGAGGGCTTGTTTTTCCTTTAAGGTGATGCCCTTTGGATTAAAGAATGCCCCTGCCACTTTCCAAAGGCTCATGGAGATTGCGTTAGGTGAGCTCAAAGGAAGATCTGTTTCGTCTACCTGGACGATATAATTATCTACTCTCAGAACAGAGAAAGACACTTTCAAGATCTTCAAGCAGTGTTGGACAAGCTAAGAGAAGCTGGTCTGACCTTAAATATGAAGAAGAGCAACTTCTGCAAACCTCCCTGAAGTTCCTTGGCCATATTGTGTCTTTCGACGGCATTCATGTGGATCCTGAAAAGACAAAGGCTGTACAAGACTTCCCTGTGCCAACCACACTCAAGGCCCTTCAACGGTTCCTTGGTATGGCTGGATGGTACCATCGGTTTGTGTCTAACTTCTCCCAGGTGGCAGAACCCTCAACGCGATGAAGCGAAAAGGAGCGAAATTCCAATGGACGGCAGAGTGCCAGACTTCCTTTGAAACCCTGAAACGACATCTCGTCACACCTCCCATTTTAGGTCATCCCAACTTTGATTGCCCTTTGTTGTTTACACTGATGCAAGTGATGTTGGACTTGGTGCTGTCCTAGTCCAACAGACTGGACTTGGCACTGAAGAAGTGTTAGTGTTCTGGCCAGTCGGACATTGAATGGAGCAGAACGGAACTACTCCACAACAGAGCAAGAGTGCCTTGCAGTGGTCTGGGCTTTGGAAAAGTGGAGGTACTACTTGGAGGAAGACACTTCACTGTGGTCACTGACCATTCCTCCCTTGTGTGGGTGTTCAAGACCAACAAACCAAGCACCAGACTCATAAGATGGGCTCTACGGTTGCAAGAGTTCACATTTGCAGTGGAATACAGGAAAGGAAAAATACAACACTGTTCCAGATGCCTTGTCCAGAGCTCCTACTTGTGATAACGGTGGCCCTGATCTTACATGTGCTACTGTCCTGTCAAGCAGTCGAGACTAAGCCCAAAACAGACTTTCCCATCTCTGATGAGGCAATATGGAAAGCTCAACAGGATGATCCAGAAGTACAGGCTTTGTACCAGACTATCCTGGAAGATGGAGAAAAGATGGTCAATCCTACCACAAAGCTGACCATCATTGAAGATAAAGTCTACCGAGTCGTACAACTACCTCACAGAACACTCTACCAAATGTACATACCGGACACTCTACGCCTACAACTGCTTCAACATTTCCATGAAGACCCATTAGCTGGTCATTTGGGCAGGTTCAAAACCTACAAGCGGTTGCAAGCGTTACTCTACTGGCCACATCTGAGCATGGATGTGAAGTCACACATCTGAAATTGTCAGGTTTGTCAAATGTACAAACCAGAAGGTAGAAAGCCTGCTGGCAAGTTGCAGCAAACGGTGGTTACCCGACCTTGGGAAATGTTAGGAGTGGATTTGATGGGTCCATTTCCTAGAAGCTCCAATCAGAATGTGTACATACTTGTTTTTGTTGATTACTATTCAAAGTGGGTGGAACTCTTTTCCCTGCGTCAGGCCACAGCAAGGACCGTCTCTAACATCCTTACGAAAGAGATCCTGACTCGCTGGGAGTGCCTGATTACATCCTGTCTGATCGAGGTTCCCAATTTGTCTCTGATCTCTTTGAGGAGACCTGCCAAAGATGGAACCTGAGGCAGAAGTTGACCACGGCCTATCACCCACAGACCAATCTCACTGAGAGAGTAAATCGAACCTTGAAGACAATGATTGCTTCCTATGTAGGGACCCAGCACAAACACTGGGACAAGCACCTTCACGAGTTTCGATTTGCCCTGAATTCTGCTGTGCAAGAGTCTACTGGAGTCACACCTGCAGAGCTGAACCTAAGTCGTCCTCTCCGAGGACCCTTGGATATGGTGCTACAGCCCCAGCTTACTCCAGACGCTGCTTGCTATGACCAGGTAGGCCATCTCCATGACTTGAGAGCTCTTGTCTCAAAGAACATGATCCAGGCTCGACTCAAGCAGAAGAGAAATTATGATAAGAACAGACGAGACATGCAGTTCCAGCTTCGTGATCGGGTGTGGCTTAGCTCTCATCCTTACTCGAAAGCTGAACAATTCTTCTCGGCCAAGCTCGCTCCTAAATGGCAAGGACCATATAGGATTGTGGAGCAGATGGGCCCTTTGAACTACCGAGTGGTGAAAGAGGACACAGGTGAAGATATGCGCATCGTCCATGTCTCACGCCTTAAGGCCTGTTACCCTCGGCTGAGGAATTGGAGCGATTGAGCGCCGCAAGGTCCTGGATATCTTTGAAGAGGATAGTGAGGATACTTTTCTCGGATTCCCAGACCCAGAAGTCTCGCACCTTAAGGCCTGTGACTCCTCAGCTGAGGAGCGTGAGCTCAAAGTAATGAATCTTTTTGTAGAGGAAAGTGATGAGGAGACCTTTCTCGGTTTCCCCCGACCAAGATGTGCCTTCAGGGCAATGGTCGGCTTTTTCCAGGGAGGGGGTGTGTGACGGCCCTGAATTTTTCTGAACCGTCTCAGTGCAGCTCCTTCCAATAGGGCGCTTTCCCTTTAATTCCCAATTAAATAGCCAGCATCAGCGGCACGAAAGTGGGGTTGTGATGGAGACGTGCATGAGGATGTGTTCAACCCTCAGTTCCGAAAGCTTCTCTATTCCGTTTGTTTTGTTGCCGTTAAACGTGTGTTTTGTAGCCTAAGAGAGTTTACCCAGGATCGGATCCACTCTTCGCGTCCCTGGACTACACCTCTCCGTTCTTCGTGGCCTTTCTCCGCGGGAGATCTATTGGCGGATTGGATTGTCTGACTGACCGACTGACTACCACCTTTTTGTATACGGTATTTCATTTGTTTGGATGTGATGTATACTGTGATTTGTGTAGTTAGTGGTAGTTGAGGACTTAATTAAGAGTTGATCCGCTTTTAAGGTTCTGTGGTAAAGTAATTGTTATATTGATTGTATGTTTAATACTGGGTTTACGCTACACGGAATGAACGGACAAACATCGCGTGACAAAAGTCACTTGAGTTCACTTAACTCCTTTACCGGGCAGGACTCTTTTAGGCCCGAGGTACAGGACATTTCTGGAGGAACCAGAACTCATTGTGATATTATTATATGTGTGTGTGTAATCATTGTTGTTGCTAATACAACCCACGCAACAGAATATAGTTGTTTTTGAAGTTCTTTTCAATGTTTTAAGGGTTTATGAAAGTTTATTTCCATCCTGACTTTTACATACGTCCTTTGTATTGGTGTAGACTTGACGGACCAGATGGGACTCATTCCCACCCAAACTAAAAGGAGAAA